>NC_135499.1:85697865-85922865 GCF_052857255.1 Amblyomma americanum
AATCCTGAATTGAACTGCCACCTGCAACGGTGGGCAATTTGCTCACAATCCTGTGGGCAAGTTGTGTTGACGTCACAAGTTCACGTGACTTTGCGCCCCTGCTTCCTCCAAGAAGTAGGGTGGCCTAGTTGGCCACCTTAGCCCGGCCCAGCCGACGACGATGCAGGATTTTCTGCAGAACGGGGGCCCTAACTTACCGCGTTAAAACGCTAACAGAAGCGACAAGAAAAGAAAGTTGAACTGTATTTACGCTCTGTAGAAACTGTAGAAACTGTAGAAACTAGTAGAAACTTCCCGCAGCTTCTCGGGCTGCTGCGCATGCTACCTGTGTTCTGCCGCTGCGTTAGTCACGTGGCACTACCGGCGACCTCATGATCCGTCGGCGTCTGCGAGGGCGTGGGGACTGCAGTCCGCGTTAAATGGTGGAGCAGCCGTCCGTATACATAGCGGCCGCAGTCCCCTCCCACTGGAAATTCTCAGCTATGGAACGAGAAAAACAGCTCCTTTACCGATCGTACTGCGCAACGGCGAAGCAGCGAGTCTGCGCGAGAAAAAACCATTGGCGTGGGAAGCGGCGCTCGGAGTGCGTTCTGCGTTGTACGTTTTGCCGCTAGTGTGAGCGCGGCATTCCTCAACTGAGAATAGGCAATGGGAGGCGACAGCGTTCATTACGTAAGGACGCCTGCATCACCATCTAGTGCCTGTTGCAGTCCCATCGCGCTCGCTTTCGGCTATGGAGCATGAAGTGGCTGGTGATCTCACGTGGCTAGCACACCACGAAAACGCAGGTAACGTGAACATCACTCCGCTGAGCTGCGGGATGCCGAGCATGAGACGCCTCATAAGCGTGATAATGTAAATGTAAAACATTGAATAGATATGTAACAAAGCCCTCGAAATCTTGTCTTTCTTGACCACCCCTCCAGGAAAAAAAAAACGTTCCAGAGTCTCTGCTACAAGAGAGTCCTGAGCGGATAGGCATAGCACATCATATTACCGAAAAGAAAACGATTACTCATCTCTGAGAAATAATATTCACAAAAAAACTGCGAAAAAGCTCCCGCTGTAAAGAACATCAACGGTTAACGAAGCCCTCAAATGCAGCCGGATGAACTATCGGGGACCAAAGTCACTGACCCCTTTCCAAGTTCGGAAGAGTGCCGGACTTGTCGCACTGCATGCGAGCGCCACCTGACGACGCACACCTGTGTCGACAGCGGATCATGTAGTGCGGTAAAGTCCGCAACTTGGAAGGGGGTCAGTTACTTCTGTTCCCGATACTACTTTCATTGACTTTGAAGTGAGATCAGTGGCGTTGTCCACCCTAAATCACTTAAAAAATTAGCAAGCAAAACATGATGAGCAGGCTTATCATCTTATCATCAAGCTATCATGAACAGTTATCATTTTCCAGCCCTTTCTATGCAAATAAATCTGAAATATGCGGGAAAAAGTAGGAAAATGCCCGGCCGTATCACCAACATGCGATGGCCATTCACTAGTTGTGACATGCGATGTTATTTCTGCGCACAAGCTTCAAAAAATGCAAAAGTAAGACAATATGACGCAATAAGTACATTTCCTCGGAGTACTGAACTCCAGGACGCCCGAGAACCCAGACATCTCCTGTCGCCTCTCGACCTTCCACTCATAGGCCGCCCACAAAAACCAGTCACAGTGACCGCACTGCACGACACAGTCCTGGTTACTTCAACTAGGAGAGAAATTTGTACTGCAGCCAGGGGATCATGCTAGCAGAAGCACCCCTCTCCCCAAATATACGTACTACGTGCGGAATGCGCCCGCGCAAGAGCCGCCTGCAGGGACGCCGTAGGGGATCGCCCAAGAAGCAGTCTGCCGGTGGGGCGGCCGTATTTCTCGGCACTGCAGCCGAGTCGCAAGGAAGCCGCCGGTTGTCAGCGGATGATGGACAATGTGTGGAAGCGGTGGTGGAGCACGGGGCAACAGAGCGCAGCTATAGCCTTTCTCGGCCGACTCTGCGCTCGCCCGGCTGCAGACCCGACAGCGTCCAGGTGCGGCCCGACGGCCGTTTGTCGCTGGCGGTGTCATGCCCCAAAGCCTGACTCGTTCGTTGCAGGTGGTGTTGACTGCTCTTGCTTGCTGGTCTAGCTTGGGCAACTGGGCTGTGACCCAAAGCATGCGGGAAGAAGACGTGACGCCGGCCGTGTTGATGGATTTCCACGTTTCCCGTGCAAAATGAGGCCCAGTATGACATGTAACTGCACTCTAAACAAGACTACGCCCACGTGAGAGTAAAAAGGGAGTAGGCTGTCCACTAGTGTACTCCCATTTCTAAAAAGGGAGTGCGCTAGAGGACAGCTTATTTTACTTACACTTCTTTCTTTTTAGAGTGTGCCTAAACTTCACTGATCATTCGCAAATGAAGCATTTGCAGCTGCAGCAAGCATATCCGCGTCGCTGAGGAAGTCGTTGTTGAAGGGTATAGAACTGCACCAAATCAAATCAATTTATTTTCCCATCATGCACTACACATGGAGGGGGTGTAGGAAAAAGCTGCCGATGGGGTGCTTGACGAGTCTGCAAACCTCGGGTAAAACAGATATCTTCGACGGCAGCTGAAACCACAATGCCGAGAGGTTTTTTATATTATGCGTTGACATTATAGCGTCCAGGCATACCAAATAGGTCCAGCGAGAGGCTTGGACTGGCGTTTTGTGGAGTGCAAGAATGGGTATGTGCGGTAAGAAGCACATAGTTTCATACATTTGCACTCACCTTGGACTCTTTCTGCCACTGCCGCTTTGAGAGCTATGGTCCCCTAACTTACTTGCTTAATTATAGTTTGTTACGTTGTGGTGTTTCTGACTGATATCCGGGAGGTAGGATTGCACCATTTGTCCAGAAGCGGGTATAGAACTGACTTCAACCTAAGAGCAGTGTGAGACAAGGGTTGAACGGAATACTGTGGAACGGGTAGTAGCTCTTTACCAGAAGACTAATGCGGAGCACTGTGTTGTTACATTTTATTTGTCGCCTCGCAAAAGTTCTCGTTCTTGGACACAAGATCCATCAACACATAGGCACGTCACTAGTGCGTATATCTGTACGCGCATTCCTTGCGTGTTCACCCACGGAAACACAGTCGTTGATTAAGGTGTCCTGATGACCTTCGGTCGACATTGCATTCTGTTAGATCGCCTGAAAAATATACTGGAAAGCTGGCTGCAACATAAAGAGCACTGGCATGGCTCCGTGAAGGGGCCTCTGGATAGATGCCGCCACTGACCCAGTGCAGAGACCTCTGTAGACGTCTTGTGTGTAGAATAACAACGCTCACCGCGCACCACTGCATGCCCTTCACCGCGGTAGAATGTCCCCGCGCGGGAGGTGTTCTTTTTTGCTTAGCACTGCGCAGTAATGCACACGGCGCGACAAAATCTTGCTACATTCAACGACCGCATGCGTTGGTCGATGAAAACAAAGAAACCGGCCGCAACCGACCACGCGTCTCGGTCACACTCCGCGGGACGGGCGCGCAGAGGCGAGGGAGGGAAACGCGCCGAAGAAACAATTACCGTTACGAATCACTCGGGGTCTGCGTAAGCCGATCAGTCTTCATGTGCCGCCCGCCGAGAACGACGCGGCGGACGGTGCGAAAAAGAAGGGGGATCGCGGCCAGGAAGGTGAGCGACGGAGCTGGAAATATGACGGGGAAGGCCTGTCAGCCGCGCCTAATCAATGGACGCCGACACGGTGGGGGGCCGCCATGATGGATTCGCCCGCCGGGAGCAAGGACGGGCACGAGTCAGAGGTGGCTTTAACCAGCGCTGGGAGCAGTTGGGAAACAAACCTGCAGCACCAGCAGCGGCATCGCCATCAGTACCGCCAGGAGAAATAGCGGCAGCTCGGCAACACCAATACCACCGCGCACAGTTGGGCGTTCTGCGGAAAGTTCCGTGGTTATGTCCTTCCCTGGACGCCCACTTCCCCGCAGGGTGGCAGCACTGTGGCTTCGTCGACGAGGGCGCTCGTTTGCTACCGCACGTGCGTGAGCTCGACGGTAGCCCATCGGTGCTGACCCTTGGCCCTGGCCGAGGAATTAAGCTAAGTGCCGTCGGAGTCGTTCTCCCGCTTTTACCAGCAGATTGGTCGTTGTCGTCCGCGGGAAACTGCAGCGCCCGAGGACCTCGTTTGCTCGCGGGGGGTGAGAAAGTGATCGCCGGGAGAGGAAAAGGGCGGACGGGCCGAAATCCATTAGTTCGCGCGCGAACACTCAGTCATTGCCAGGTGTCAATTTGGGCCGTGATTTGTAGCCGTGGCCCGGGCCCCTCAACAGCAGTCGCTGTCTCCACCTCTGTCCTTTTTACCTCTCATCTTTATTTTCGCAGCAAGTCTAAAACGTCAGCCTTGGACCAGGACCAGAGGAAAGCAAAACTTTATTTTAATGTTCTTCGTCGTTCAGGGCAAAGAAAACGCGGCGGCAGTTGCCACCACGACAGACGGCATGGAGCTGTTCCTGATTCAATTTTCTTGCTTAGTGTATCAAAACGTATGTACTCATTGGGTTCGATCGATCACAGCAGTCGTTTCTATGGCATATCAGCTATAAGCAGCAGTCACGCTGGAGGGCAATCATGTCTTCTGTTATGACGAAAAGATGAGCCTAATCAAGCACCACGGAAGCGCAGTTTCTCACTGCTTCATATTAAAGCGCATTATTTAAATATCAATACGCGAGCTAACAACTTAGGAGATCGCGTAGGAGTTTCAGTAGGAAAACTTTATAACACGGAATGACGCCGCAGTGGCCACAGTCTTCTAACATCAAGCATTGCAGCAACTGCAAGTTTATACGCGCTTACGTGCAAACACGGAAGTCGTTAGTCGCATTGCGGTGCCTTTTTTAAGTACTTAGTTGTCTTGTTTCTTGGCTTACGTTGGGATATGCCGTCTTTCCTCATCGTGCTCTCGTGATCAGGACTTGCTGAATTGAACCTTAATGTCCTGGATAACGATCACAGTGCGGTGTACAGGTAAGCAAAGAGAACAGAGCAGCTGAGATGACAAATCAAATCAGAAAAAGGTGCTGATGCTCGAAGAAGGCGACCCGAATGGCGCCATGTGAAGACATGCATTGTTTATTCCTGACGCCATACACTGTTGCAGCAGTAGCCGATGACACGCGCATTGTCATGGCCCCTCTCAATAGGCACTGTCATTCCGGTTTTAATGACATTCTTAAGACTTGATCTCGGTCAGTCCAGGAGAGGTGCTACTCTTTCTAGCAGGGTTAATTTATTCATCTCATCAACCCTATCAGCACGACAACGTTAAATTGAAACATGCAGTTAAACGTCTATCTTACCTGCCGATCCATCTCTGCACATTGGTTACTTCATTCCGATATTTCATATAATTCATTTTATTTTTATTTGTTTGTAACATTCTTTCAGGCACAAACGGTCTATGATAACAGGGCAAAAGGCAGATGCTCTCTGCCTGACGAGGTCCCTGTCACCCATACAGTGCTCAGATATGTACAAAGGATTACAACATTATGCAACATTATACATCGTACAAGTGCTCACGTAATAATAAAAAAAATGACATCCAATACAGAGTTTATTTGGTTTTCAAAGCACGTATGCTTAAATGCTTTGAAGTGGAGAGTATGAAAATTTGAAAGGCATTTTTGAACCTTTTAAATGGTCTACGTTGCTGTGATATGTCAAGAAAAATGGGTGTGTATTTAGAAAATTATGGATTAAATACGTCAGTGTTTGTGTGCCATAGCTTGTTCTTATGACAGGTAGTGTAAAGACGTTCTTTCGAAAGTGGTAACGTGTAGTATTGGGCAGGTGCAAGTTTGTTAACAGTGATGGATTTCACATGATTTCGTTCTTAATATGAGTAGCAAGTTTCAGCTCATATAACTGGTTTATTTTTAGCACATTATGTCTTAGGAACACCGGTGCCGTATGTTCCAGCCGCACAAGGTTTTAGATGCATCGCAGAGCTCGTTTCTGAAAAACGATCAATTTGTCATGATTCGACTTAGACGGTAGACGGTAGTTGTTTATATCATCACGCCGACCTCCTTTATGTATCACTACAACTTTGGCTATCTTCGTGCTATCAAGAAATTCACCGCTAGCTAAAGCTTCATTACAAACATGACGTAAAGGAGCCATAAAATATCAGCAACAGCTATGATCGGCTCGTTTTTGAAGTCATAAACCCCAACTGCTGTGCTCTTTTTAAGGACGCAAGGAAGGACCTAACTTCAGTTTCCGTGCAGGGGTTCAGAAAAATAGGATTCGGGCTTTCAGCACACATACAGTTTTCTCTTTCCTCTTCGGTGCCACTAGAGTGCGAGTGCACACCAGCGTTCAAAGAATGGTCATTAAACTTTTGCGCTAGCGAAGTATTGCAGTATTCAGTACAATTAAGCATGCAATCGAGAACGGCCTTATATGAAGCTCCAGCGCAGAGTTGAATTTAATTTTGTAACGTGCGGATCATTTGCTGTGAGTTTCCAACTTTTCCATTAGGAAGCAATACAGCGGAGCTATAGCCTGTCTCAGGCCAGCAGGGAGACGTCGAAATAAAAGGTCGGAATGGCGCCCCAAACTTAAATGAGTCAAAACTGAAAGCGAAGCGGGTTGGTATAAGTTCATAAATTTCACCTTTCTCTAGTGTTTCGGTTTTGTTTTGCACTTCGTCCTTGTACAAACGAGTCTTTACGTGTGTGTCGCGCTTCGGTAAAGTAGTATGCACATCAAATTTCGGTTGCATGCTTTTTTTTTTCTCTTTGCAATGACCCGTACTACATTAGTATACATGATTCACCATCTGCTCTTTGCCTACGACCACTAAATAATTTATAATCGCATTTCTTTTTTCGTTTGGTTCGGTTTTGGCTTCAACAGCCAAGTGGTGGTTATGACGTCAAAGGTCCGTATAGGTCACGTGAAGCATCAGAAAAACTGCGTTGCAATCATTGCTCCTTCCCTCGTCGTGTTTCGGCTCTTGAGGCAGGCTGGTTTCATCGTTGTAGTGAATTAAAACGACGAAACAGAGATTATTTGTACTGCCAAGCACCTGACCCGCGCCACCTCCGCGCAGAGCAGAGAGGACGACAAAGCAGACATGGCGGCGTAAGGAGCGCTCGGGCTGGGCAAAGTTTCAGGGGTCCCCCTCTACGTCTGCGACTATCCTTCTTCTGGATGGTGACCATATGGTAGTTTTTCTCATGTTTCACGTCACCTATAAGGGCCTGCCTTTATAAAAATGGTCCATAGACAGTCTATAGACTATGTTGCCTTGCTATAGATATTTATTTTTGTCTATTCATAGTCTATACACTGCCCATAGACAAAAGTCTACTATAAGTGCATGGCCATAAATCCATAGATTGTCTATAGATTGCCTGAAGGATTTGTATCGCCTATAGACTGTTATCTACGGTTTGTTTATAGAGAGTCTAAAGACTTTATAGACAGAAGTCTATGGACAGTCTATAGACTGTCTAAAGATATTTTTGTAAGGGTGACGTTATAGCCATTGCTCGTCTGTTGAAAACGAAACCGGTGAGAGAAGAAATTATATTATAAATTATTATAAATTATTTATCCGTCGTAGTGGAATACCACGTGATGTATATCAAATCCTTACGTACCTTTACAAAGAAGAGAGCACGCAACTAAAAATTAGGTGTCTATACTCATTTATGTATGTCCAAAAAGCAGCTACATCTCTCGGTGGCTATAGGCCTTCAATAAAGGGAGATTTACGAGCGCGGACTCGCTCGCGCACGACCCTCTTGGAGCCGGCATAAACTACGAGTCACGCAAAATGCTCTCCCCTTTGTGCGACAACTGTCCATCACGACGGAGCTGCGACAGTCGAGGCGCGAGCTGCGGCTCTCTCATGAATAAGCAGCACGGACCGCCGTCAGCGGAGCCGCAGTACTGCGTTAGGCCTAGACGTAAATGGGCGGTCACGGCGACCCGGGTACACCGACGCGATCTGCGTGCTTTGAGCCCCGCTGTATGCCATTATCGGTCTGTGCCGACGCCGTTGGGTGCCGGCAAATGGAGCCGCCTGCGCCACGGAGTATAGACGTATCGAATACCACAGGGAAAGTTTAGGGCAGCCATGCTAGCAGCGCACTAAGGATGAGGCACAACAACAAGAAGTACGACGGGACAAGGCGCTGAAATATCAACATTTATTTTGAAAGACGAGGCGGACCAGTAATTAAAAAGTGCCCGATCAGGCCACGCCACGTGACCGCGAAAAAAAAAAACGAAAGATGACGCAAAAACTACAGGTGCGAAGAAGCGAGGGCAAGACCTCACGTCTCCAAGAAGGGAAATGCAGAATCAAAACAAGGCAAAAATATATCTTCCTACAAAGGAAACCAACTCAGGTAAAAAATTTGCGCAGCCCAAACTTTCAAGAAGGTCAACCAAGCACAAAAAACCAAACCTAGAGCCACCTGGAAGGCAAAACATATCGCTGAAACTATGACTATACGCAGGATGAAAAAACTTGATGAGCACGGATAAGCCAACACCAATACTGGTCCGCCTCGTCTTTCAAAATACGTCGCACTTCTTGTACTTGTGCCTCCTCCTTAGTGCGCTGCTAGCATGGATTTTAACCAACTAGCCCAACAACAATATTGCTTTAACGCACCGACGCTCATTAAAGACGCTATTCGGTTTATTTCGTTAGATGAAACACCATTTCGATAAGGACATAGATAATTCGACAGTACTTGAACCTGGAAAATTCGGTGAAAATGTGCACGCCTCCGATTCTCAGCTTCTTTAGAGTGTCCAATAATTTGTAAGAATTATCAGTGTCCGTTTGTACTGTGCAATGCTGTCTTATTAAGATAAGTGGGAAAACGAGGGCTGGACTTGAGACGGGTGCCACTACGTTGTCCTGCTCGTTAAGTGAGTGCCTTCAACCACTGACGTGGAATTACAGGCCATATGAGGCGATATTTATCTGCTCACGTCATGCACATGTTTGCATCTGCCGCACGCATACATCATAGCGACCCTCAGCAGTGGAAGCCCTGCAGACCTTATCAATTTCTTCCGTGATTTCAGGATTTCAGCGGCCGTGTGTGTCTTTCACTGTGGCTGTCCCCTGTCTTGTGCCTTGCTTTGTGTATCCACCATTCAGTCTTGATTTCGTCAACCTTGTGAAGGAAGGACTAAAGGTCGACCTCAGCTGAGAGAAAAACGGTCCGATGATCGATGGCCTGGTATCTGAAGCGTGAAAGCCGGCTGTTCACAGCCGATCTGCAGCCGAGGTGAGTCAGTTTCAATTCGCGTACCCCGCTACTAGAAGCGACCGCGCACGCCCCTATAGACAATCATAATCGGCGCAGAAATATTAGCTGTGGTTTAAATACTGTTCAGACTGGTTAGAGAGCAAAAGCTCTGGTGTATCAGGCAACAAGACGCGGCTTGGCGTCTGTTACGTTGAGTGCGTACCGTACAACTGTCAGCATTGGAGCTCGTCGAAGCGCCTGCGTCTGCATTCCTGTCCATGTCGCCGCCGTCTGTGGCGAGAGCAGCCTCGGTAGGCACCATTTCAACGCACCGATTGTCGCCATGCTAAGTCACATGACTTACATTGCGTTATACCATATGTGACGTCATCCGTTAACCCTCTGTTATTCTTACAAGTCGTGAAATTCTTTTTCAAGGTCAAGCTGAAGGTCACGCCAAGTGTTTAGCACTTGTAGTTATTCGTTGCTGTAGCAAAATACATATCAACATATCAACTTACATACATATCAACTTATTAATTACGAAAATTAATCTGTCTAATTAGTGTTACTTACTTAGGCTAAGCTTCCTGTATCCAGTGATGTATACGTGTGGACATTTTTATGTTGACTACAGATTATGCTCATTGCTGTGCTAAGACGTCATCATGGTTAACCACACTAACTAGTACATGCCTATATACTATCTTAGTCTAGAGATCGAGCGGAGCTACGCCGCGGCGAAGCGCGCTCGGTGCAGCGGTCACCTAGCTGTTTCTAGACGCATATCCGGTTGCTAGGGACGCCGTTGCTAACCGCCTGCTACTCCGCTCCATGCTCCGGAAACACGCAGCGAAACTTTGGCTCGGACTAGTGTAGTAGCTACAGATTTCACTCTAAAGGTAATATATGCTTCCTATACCTTCCGGATTGTTGTTTTGCGTGTATGTAATGCACCAAAGTCATTTATACACAGTAAAAAAAAAATGCACACTTAAAGCTTCCACGCCAATTACTGCGCCCTTTCAACCCCCTTACTTTTTCCTGTTTTTTAGAGTGCGCTCAGCCCGTTATCACCTTTAATGCACTCATGCACCTTTCAAAGGTGCACGGGTGAAAGGGTACTGCAGCTCATTCGAGGTCAACGGCGCGTAAGACGGCGGGAAAACTCGGAAGGCGAAAATCTGAATCCATTGAATTTTATTTTAATGCCTTACGTAAGAGGTATTACATGAGGGGTGGGGCAACAATAAATAATTATTGTTTATATTTAGCAGCCGTCTCTGCGAATACAGAATGTGGGAGGCTCGCGGCTGGACATCACTAAAAGTCACAGGCCTGTTATGATATTGTAATGCGAGCGATCCATCGCTAGCTGGCTTGTGGTCTTGTAGAAAGAGACATATTAGAGTTGATATTTTGTAGTGGATTATCTAGCTAACCACTATGCCACCGCAGCCGTGCCAAAATGGTTAGTGCATCCCCCTGTATGTGAGAGGTGCTGGGCGCGTATACGTCGGAGGTACGTTTTTAAGGTTTACAGTTTATGGGATTTAAAGTCCCAAAACGACTCAGGCTATGAGGGGCGCCGTAGTGGACGGCTCAGGAAAATTTCGACAATTGCAACAGTACATGGGACTCAAGCGTATAGCCTCCATCGAAATGCAACCTCCGCTGCCAGGATCGAACAGGCGTGTTTCGGGTCAGCACCCTATAGAGTCATAACCACTGAGCCACCGCGCCGCGAGGCATCATTTTCCTGGAGGGCACCTGAAGTGCAGTTTCTCCTGTCGGTGCTTGACAGCGCTCTTGTAGTGGACGACGACGTCAACGTTTAAAGAAGCAAAACTTATTCAAGAACTATGAACAGCTAACGCTGTAACCACCGGGCCCACCACAGCGGGGGGCGTAGGGGTAAAGCTTCCGCCTCCTGTGCGGGAGATGTTGGGTTCTTTGGTGAGAGACGCGTTTTTACCGGTGGGTGCCCGGCGGTGCGCCCTCCGAGGGTGCCCTGAGGGTTATCCGGAAGTCATCGGCAACGACGCCACTTTTTTAGGCAAGAGCCGTGAACAGCTAACGCTGCACAAGAAAAAGCGACGCCGACCAAAAGGAAGATCAAATGACGTTTCGGCTTCTTTACTGGTGCTTTGTTCTCAGTGAATGGAAAACGTAGTAGCGTTGGTTTAAGTGCAGGCATGACGGAATCTAGAAATTTTGAGTTCACAAGGTGGTAGGTTTCCCTCGTTTAAACTGAGGGTGTGGTGCGCTTTCGTTTGTATAATCTCTTCGGGCCAATTGCAGTAAAAAGTAAAAAAATAAAGTCACACAAGTTTAGCAGAAGGCGTCTGCTATGAAGATCACGCTGCAAGGAAAATACAGCGGCTTCATAGTGTGTCATCGCCAAAGACTCCTGAGTTCAGCTTCATGCCAAAGAGGATGCTATCCATACGGGCCCAGGCCACAGAGGTTATGCAGTCTTGGAAGCGAGCTCCATCTGCCGGTTGGACAGAGAGAGGAAAAAGTGGAGACGTTAGACAGTACGTTCCGGTTCGTTTCCTTGCCCTGGGGAAAGGGAATAGTCGATGGAGGACGTAAGTCACTTTGGCAGTTCTTGTGGCTGCGGTGACACAGTTATTTCTGCCACTCTTTCACCTATAGCTGCCCACTGCTAATTAATCGGGGGGTACCACTGCTGCAGAGACAAAAAGCAAAGATTCTTCTTTAAGAGGGTGCTTACAGAGTGCAAAATGGTAGAGAGTTTACTGACGACATTCGGTAAGCTTGATTACCATGTAGGCTTTGTATAAGTAATGACAGACGCAACCTACTTCATACACATGCGTAAAATAATAGACAAGAACGCGATTACAGTTCTAAGCAGAATAAACAATTAACACCTCAGTGAAGCGCTAACACTGGACAAAGTGCAGAGGAAGGTTCATAAAAGAATATTCCTGCATAATTAATTTTAAACTGCTGAGTATCAGGGCTTTAATTGCGATAAACTTCGCCTGGCATGCTTGTTATGGTAACCCTAACCATTTGGGACTATATCGATGCCATCCGAGCCATCCGTTGTGTCGCTTTGGGTTTCTTGATTCAGAATGAATGCGGAAGGTGCGCTAAAGGGACAATCAACCGATTTTTATCGGCTATACTTCATTGCCTGCAATCAAAAGCTTCTTGATCTAAAAAAACATACCCTGTTATAGAGCTAGAAACAATTCACAGCAATCTAAAATGTTTTTGTTTTCCACGGAGAGCCCTCTTTTATTTTTGTATGCGGCATATATGCAAAAATTGTCATTACAGACGCGGCGACTGCCCGCATCCTAGGCGGTAATGAGCGTGACAGACTGGGGCACATAAGTTTGCTTAGAACTACATTTTAAAGCTCTAAGGCTGTTTTAAAAAGATATCACTAGAATAAGATAGCTGGCATTTGTCACATATATCACTAACCGTATTCTGTCGGTATCAGCAATGCTGATGACAGCGACAGCGCAGCAGTCTGCCTTTTCTTTAAAACGTGGAGGGAAAGGAAGGTTAAACATTCGAAGACGCGGTGGCTTGATGCGAGAGAAAAGTACAGGTGCCTGAAGTGTCTGCCGACAAAAAGCACGCTACGTACTGTTCTCAGTCAAATTCGTAAAATGCAGTATATCTGCTCCTGGGGACATATTCCGAGTGCCAGTAGAGCAACAAAGTTTGAAAGCACGCCTCAAGGGTCGATCTAGCCTTGCTTTCATCTGTGGATGTAAAACATTAATTACTAAAGAAGCCGCTATTGTTACCCTGCTTCCTAGCACCACATATCGAGACCTACCATAATCTGCTAATACCTGTTTACTCGTCTCCGTTATGAATGGAAGAACTGCTGGTTTGTCATATTTGTGGCGGTTCACGCTCGTTAAACACTAAGCCAAGTGATCCGAGACTTGGATCCGCTTTCATGCTATGCGGGCTTACGGCTTCTTTAGGTTATCATCTCTAGGTTCACTTCGACACCAACAACAGTGGACGCCGCTCAGAAGAGCTCGCCCCTTGCCTGAAGGGTTGTGGCCGTCGTGGACGCAATGCGAGCCCTCCCGGAGATCGCCGGAAGTGTCCAAGCCATCCAGAAGAGCGACTTCTGCGCAGCGGCATCCAGGCGGTGGGAGTCCCATGCGTGCACAGTTTCAGTTGACCCACGGTGGACGACCTTGGCGGTTCGACCTTGACAGCAGTCTCGCCGGAGGCTGCCGTCCAGCCAACGCTTCGCTGCCAGGCCGAGAAGGGCCAGGCGCAGATTCCAGCGCGGCTGGGCGGCCGCTGCGGCGCGCGACTAATCCTCCGGGAACCGCTGCCATCCCGCTTGTAAGCCGCAGTGGTGCGCGCGGGGGCCACGCCGTTACCGCCGTGGGACGCCGAGTGACGCACCTCCCGCTCCTCGGAAGGGCAACGCGGCGGCCCAGAGACGTCCTGCCCCCTTTCCCCGAACCTGTCACTGTTCTCGCCCCTGTCGCGCTTTTTGCCCAACGCCTCGGGAGGGGAACAACAGCGGCAACCTGTTTCTCCGAAGCGTCGGAGATTCCTTTCCCTCGCCTCTGCGAGGATCTGTCGCTCGCCGATCGACTGGAGCCAGGGACGCTGCGAGAAGTCGCGTTTGGCTCCACGCACGGATTTCTGAAATGTGGTGCGGGCGATGATGCGGAACGCTGTCAAGCCGGCGCTCATTTTTGATTGCTTAGCGAATACAACGTCGGGAGCAGATATACAAGGAGCAGTCAGGAAGTAATCTTATTACTCACTCAAATAAAACATATAGGATACTGAGGATGAAATGTGCTATGTCAAGTTTCAACACAGTACCAATAGCGCGTTAAACGCAGTTGCGCCACCGCGTCACCGATGTCAAGATCACAAAAGAAAAAAATTCTTCAAGTATACCTTACGTACACCGCTTCTTACACGCCACCGTTCGTGCTGAAGACACTACCACCGCCGAGGGATTACGCCGGGTTCGGAACGCACTCCAGAAGGAGAACTGTGGGGGTGTGTGGATCAAAATTGAACCGAAAATGGCAGTGTAGCTAAAAACAGAATCGAACAGTAATCCAGTAGTGATCAAATCTGGTCGAATACAAACAGAATATTTTTACGAATATTCGCTCTCACAGATATTCGTAAGAAACAGCGAAGCTCGAGCTCAGGCGATGAGGTATGCGTCGCTTTGGCTTATGCAGTTACTGCTCTAGCTCTCAAAAAGAGCAGCAGTGATCTGAACTAAGGTGCACCCAGCACTACGTCAGCATAAACAAGTGAATGTTATGACTGTTATGCCGTGCATTAAAGCAAATTGTCATTGCTACTGACGACAACAGCGAGTAAACTAGCGCTATATCTCAGTATGTGAGACGGGAGAGGACTATGTAGCAGTCATTGCCTTCGAAATCGGCCATCAACGCGTGGTTTTCTGAGCCTGCCTGAACACTGCTGCGTCACCCAACATTCGATGCCATGTATGTACAAGCATTATGAAAGTCACCAAACGAATGGCCCTTGCTGTGGAGCTGAATCCGCCATTCCGCGCGGATCGATTGCGGCCTCATGTTGAGCAGTGCCGGAGTGGACCTTGTTTTACATGGCTCATCGACAACGAATCCCGGCGTTGTTGCCCAGAAGCAATAGTCTGAAAGCCACAATGGCGTCACCATCGTCTCACTTGACGTCAGCAGTAGACCATACGGTAGCAATCGGTGATCATACGCAGTGAAGGAAAAACATTAGACCAGACAGTATAGTACTTCGTGATAGTGATGGCTAGAGGCAGTGATCTTTAGTTATAGTGAGAGTGATAGTTTTGGAATGCGTCGCTAAATAACTATGAGGTCATTAATGACGCTGGCAATCATAAAAGCATTTCGGTTGAAGGCCTTCGGTGAAGGTTTTGTTTGGTTTGGTTTTGGGGGTTTAGCGTCCCAAAGCCACTCAGGCTGTGAGGGACGCCGTAGTGAAGGGCTCCGGAAATTGCGAACCACCTGGAGTTCTTTAACGTGCATTGACATCGCTTTTGGGTGAAGGACACCCTTCGCCTCTTCCCTCCACATCCTCTCCCTCTGCTCGGCGGACCCTCCCCCACGTGGCCTAGAGGACCTCAAGACCTGGGGGAATTGGGAGACCCTGCTGCGCTCGGAGGACGCGGCAGTACAGACCATCGCCACCCTCCGGGCTGCTAGTGTTATGGACCCTAGGGACATAAACACTTGAGTGCAGTGGGGTCGTGCGGGTACCCAAACTTCCTCTCCACCAATAAAGTTTCTCTCTCTCTCTCTCTCCAGGGTAATGGTGTTCAGGTTGGAGATTATTCGGTCAAAGGACTTTACGGGGAAGTCCTTTAGGTCAAGCGATGCTTTCACACTGACAGCACGTTAGAACAGGTTGCACCGTAACTTTTTTGTGTGTTTTGTAAAATTCGTCACAGAAAACCATGTCGCGCTTTAATCGAACTTGGCGCTAATTATTCGAAAACCGCCCGAGAATTTCAAAGCAAGTTCGATTCGTTTCGGATAATTTTGTGTGTGCACTATTTATTCATTCATTCAGCGAATCGAATATCAGGCTATTTGATTCGTTATTAGAAGCCTTGGAATATTCACACACCCCTATATAATAGTGATCTATAGGTGGTTGCACGAGCTGTGTATGGCCTTGCATTATCGCAAGACCAGTCTCGGGAAGTCGAGCTCAGGAACTCACACCGGAACTCAGGGCGCCGGCACGTTTTCACATGACTGCCAATCCCAGTACGAATCGCTGTTCACACACTAATTAGTCCGAGAAGCACAATTCTTCGCGAATGGCCCTCTACGATTCCAGAACAGAGCGAGTAACTATAGCCGACGGGGTTACTCGAAATTTCAGCTTTGGCCAATATTGATGCCACCAATCCATGCTTGCACGTTCAGTGTTTGGCTAGAAGTAATGCATACCCAGCATTCGTCTCGTGTGACGGTACGCTGTAGCCGCCCATTTTGTGCACCTTTCAAACGCCATGAGAGCACCGCACACGGGTCCACGTGGCGTTCCTTCAGTTGGGAGTGAGTTGTGCTGGTGCCTACCAAGTGGAAAATTTCGGCTACTGCAAGTCGCCCCAGATGATTGGATGTGTCATGACATTCCTAATTCGATCTCCTTGAGACACCTCGTCTATGGGTGATCGCCGGTTGTCGTGGATCATGGCTTCGACACCAGCGAGAATGGCGGAAGTATTCTCAGTGCGTAGCCGTCCGGGACTGTGTGCCAGCCAGTGCTCAACCTCTTCTTTTCACGTTTTTATTCCACTCCTAAGCCTGCTGACGCGGTAAACAGGCAGTCAACTGCTGTGCCTTCATTCTTCAATGAATGCCAGCTGGATTTTCAGCCTCAATTTTCAGCAAACAAATTATCGCATCCTGCCACACTCTGCTGCAGGCTTCCAAGGAGGCGACCAACTTGGATGTGCTGTAGTGAAGCCATGTCTTCCGTCATGCTCATGACTCGCGCCACAGTGCGAGGTGAGAGAGAAGAAATCTAGAGCAGAACGCTGTCCTTCGTGACTGCGATTTGTTATCGCTCTTTTAAGGTTACTTTTTGATTGACCTAACATGTTTTTGTCCGTAGGAAAGTAGGAAATTTGCGTCCAGAGCTGTGTAGCAGCTCTCTAAAAGCCACCTAGGATAAAAAAATAAAAAACATTGGCCTTAAAGCGTAAAGCACATGAAAGGTAGCCAACCGGCGTTTTTTACCACCGCCCCATGGAAAATCGAAAGGCTGCTACGTACGGTGGACAACACTGATTATTATTAACGCGACAGCGTTAACGGCCCCGGCCGTGTCGCAGAAAACCCGGCGTCATCGTCGGCGTCGTTAGCCGAGAGCAAAAACTCCACGAAAAATGTTCAGAGAAGCAACCTGCATGGCAGGTGAGCCACCTAGATCACGTGACCATGTGATGTCATCTCAACCAGCCACCCGGATTCTGAGCACACTGACCACCATGGCAGGTGGCAACACCTGCCACTGCAGGGCAGTGGCGCACCAGCTTAACCGCTGCACAGCTGCGCCGTGAGTGGTATGAGGGATCCCAGTGGCCTATGAATGTAAAGTCGTGGATGAACAATTGCGCATATATCGGCATTAACCCATCACCATCGTAAAAAATTGTATTTATTGTATGGGCGTGTGTATGTTTGTAAACATGTACGCCTGTGTGCATGAATGCATGTGCGTGTCTGCATGTACGTATGCATACGCATGTATGTGCCGCAGTGAATACACTTACGGTACCCTCGACTTTTCTTCTGCGCTCAATCTATATTTCTCACTAATGCGCCCCAGTTTAGTCACCGAGTTTTTCTACGGGACAATGTATAGTCAGCAAACCTGAGAATAGCGAGCTGCTCCCCACTTAATCTTACCTGCCTGGTTCTTCTTAATGCTACTATAGCTAACCTTATCGCAGGAACGCAATGGTCTACCAACCTTCAATTTTCCTTGCTGGCGTTTCTTACCGGTCCTGCTGAGATCTCCGGTGTGAATTATTTTAATTATATGCACATGCTTGCTCAACACCCTTATTGGGCAGTGTTTTTTTCAACTTGCGGCTGATTTGTTCGAGCCCCACGCAACAAGACATCAACTGAACGGTGAAGGAAGTATGAATATTGCTGCAAAGTTTCATATGTCTTGTACCTACCCACTCACGGAAGACTGCAGCGTGCTAACGCCGGACACCTGTTTATTTTTTTTTATTTTTTTTTTTGGGGGGGGAGGGCGTTTGGGAAAGGAGATGGCGCAGTATCTGTCTCACATATCGGCGGACACCTGAACCGCGTTGTAAGGGAAGGGATAAAGGAGGGAGTGAAAGAAGAACGGAATGAAAAGGTGTGTAGTGGAGGGCTCCGCGATAAGTTCAACCACCTGGGGATCTTTAACATGCATTGTCACCGCATAGCACACCTTTTGCGTTTCGCCTTCATCGAAACGCTGCCGCCAAAGTCGGGTTCGAAACCGGGAACTGCGGCTCAGTAGCCGAGCTCTCTAGCCACTGCGTTATTCTACGGGACAATGTAGTCAGCAAACCGGAAAATAGCGAGGTGCTCCCCACTCAATCTTGCCTGCCTGGTTCTTCTTAATACTACTATAGCTAAACTTATCGCAGGAATGCAATGGTCTACCAAACTTCAATTTTACCTTGCTGACGTTTCTTGCCGGTCCTGTTGAGACCTCTGGCGGGAATTATTTTAATTATATGCACATGCTTGCTCCACGCCCTTGTTGGGCAGTGCTTTTTTTCAACTTGCGGCTGATTTGTTCGAACCCCACGCAACAAGAAATCAAATGAACGGTGAAGGAAGTAATAATATTGCTGCAAAGCTTGATATGTCTTGTTGCACCTTCCCGCTCACGGAAGACTGCAGCGTGCTAACGCCGGACACCTGTTATTTTTTTGGGTGGTGCTTCATTTCCGTTTTGCAGCAGTGGGCAGCATGCTATCTTCGACGTGTGAACGCCCCCTCAAGGAAGCTTTCAACGTTTGTCATACTTTAGCAACAGAACGTCGCGGTCCCTTCATATCCTGTCCTTCCTTGAGTACTGCGCATATAGCATATCTTGTGAGCTATCATATCTAAGGTTTCTTGGCCGGTATGTAGCAAGTTGCGTCTGGCAAGGGTTAGTTTCCGCGTCTGTCTCGCACCGTTAAGAACGCGCTTGCCAAGTGCAGCACGGGGACGAGTAAACCTGCGGCCGGCGCGCTCCTGGCGGCGTCTCGTTAGCGCCGCGGATTAGAGGCCGGCGATCGTGGCGCAGGGGGGCCAGCTGTCAGGAGGGAACGGGCACACGCCTTTATCGGCGCAAATCCTGAGATTTGTGGACGTCCGCGGCCCCATAAAGCGGCTCATGAATAAGGACCTCGGCGCCGAGGGGTGACCGTCCCGGGGAGGAGGAGGTTTAAGAGCAGCGAAGGCAGCGCCGCCGAGCCGGCCGCGCCTGTGCCCCGCGGTGGACGACGGCGTCCGTGCTTTTGAGAGTGGGTCTCTTGTTTGTGTTTACACCCCGACGGGCACCTGTGCCTGTCTCGGAGGGCGAACGTCTTTTTCTGGGCTCAGTGCGTTTATGATGCATCGGCTACGCCGTGGAACGCAGTGAATGCCGGTTACCGCGACCCTTTAGATATGACAAAACGAAGTGCATCTGTGAGCCAAGCAGCGTACGCAAAGATATACCTGTTGGTGATTCCCAATTTGTGTTCTTCTATTTCTCAACGAATTGCGTCTGTTATATTCTTTCTTAACTTGGGCATCTAGTAGTACTTCTACATTAGAGTGAAGTGAAGTGAGGTTGCTCACAAAACTCAAGGCGAACTTAAGCTCCGCGTTAAGAGCATGACGCGATATAGTTATAAATGGCTAATGTCCATATATGCGGAATTGCCCATTCAGGACTTTACATTCATAGATCCCTGGGAGTCCTCATACCACTCCTTCAGCAATGGTGCAGCGCTTAAGGGATGCGCCACTGCTCTGCGATGGCAAGTGCTCCCAGTGGTTGGCCTTGTGTGACCCAGGTTGCTCTTCCGGAGCGATCAATCATAAATTTAACTGCGACCTACCACGGTTTTCAGTTCGTTCATTATCCGGTGGGCAGGTTGCCATGACGCCACGAGGTCACGCCCCGGAGCGGTCGCTTTCTCCGGCCGTCTCCGGCTGCGGGGCTTCACATGGTTGCCGACGCCGGACAATTTTTTCCCGAGATGGGGTACAACGTTCTGAGTCTATGGCGCATAACAATCTTGGGAGTATAATGTCATCACTAGCAGCTGACAGTCCCGTTGAACGCCACAGCTGGGTATACATGCCATCGGTTAATATCGGATAGTAGAGCTGAAGTGCATACGTGTACGTTCTAAAAGCGGGCTTGTTGTGGCTTCACCGTGACAAACCGTTAAGAGCATGAATGACATAAGCTATCACAGATTTTAGGTGTCTAGCTCTTCACAAAACTTGGCCATAAAAAGACTTGAGCAAATATAAACGTTCTGATGACGGGCACTTTCACCTTCTGGTGGATTGTCATGGTCACCGGTTATACTGTTACGTGACGGCCAGCCGAAGCATGGTAATGGCAGCTGGTCTAGCGCGAGCGCTCCGTCCCACGCCACTGCTAGCTTCGTCTTCTTCGTCATACTACCCGGGGCCACCGAACGATCGTCCCGATCGGTGACAAAAAGACGCGCGAAATGGAAATGGACTTCAAAGGATGGTGGGACAGGACCGATAAAGTGGTGTGGTGCTGGCCGCCGCGATGGAGGAGATGGCTGAAAGATTCGTGGTCCGCGAAGCTGCCGGGCCGCAGGTCACCAGGAGCCGATGGCCGAGGCCCCAGGACGCGTCGAACGGCATGGGCAGGAGAACGGTGTCGTCACGTGTGGGCAGCTTCTCGGGTCGGTGGGGTCCGCAGGTCGTGTCCTTGCCTCAGGTTCAATTCGTCGTTTCTTGCGGTCTGGGCGCTCGACTACTGATCCGGAGTTCCCGGGTTCGATCCCAACCGCGGCGGCTGCGTTTTTATGGAGGAAAAACGCTAAGGCGCCCGTGTGCTGTGCGATGTCAGTGCACGTTAAAGATCCCCAGGTGGTCGAAATTATTCCGGAGCCCTCCACTACGGCACCTCCTTCTTCCTTTCCTCTTTCACTCCCTCCCTTATCCCTTCCCTTACGGCGCGGTTCCGGTGTTCAACGATATATGAGACAGATACTGCGCCATTTCCTTTCCCACAAAAAACCAATTATTGCGGTCTGGGCGGTGTACGGGGCGGGGGAACAACGGCCGGATCGGTTCGGGTCTGAAAGGCTGGGGCACAGCCAGGCGACGCAGGCCAAGAACTCACGGCCGGCGACCAAGGCTGACGCATGCGCCGAAGCTCCAGGACCAGGATGGGGATGAGCTCCGCACCTCACACCAAATGTTACGTGATGGCCAGCCGAAGAATGAGACAGGTTGCCTGATGGCAACGAGATGATTTAATGGCCGCTTATCTAGCGCGAGCGCTCCGTCGTTGTTGTTGGTGCCTCAGAAACGATGGTACATAACCACGGTGGGGGATTGGCCAGGGTTTGGTGCACCGTCCACGCCACCGTCAGCTTCCTCTTCATCCTCACAATGCCACCATTATTTGATGAGTTGTCTCTGCTGAACTACTGAACGCCACTGGCTTTAATGGAGTTGACTTAAATGGAGAATATAAATAAACAAATTGCTCAGTGCATACATGAGGGGCATCACTGTTGTCAATGTCTTAGTTTGTTGTGTGTACCTCATAAGTTTTGTACGTCTTGTTCTAATGGCGCCTAGTTATGTTCTTGTGACCCTGTACGCCATATCCTCTAGTTTTATTTGTATGCGAGCATACTTGCTCGTGGCTCGCAGCTTTTGTGGTAGAGATTTAACTTTTTGGAATGGGCCTAAAAAGTGCGCAGCATCGGTTTGTCATAGGGATAAGGAAATCTGGTCGCACGGTAAAGGCGTGATACGCAAGTCTTATAGTCATGCGTTTGATTATGGCCATGATGGTGGCAGCTAGCTACCTTGTGCATATCGTAACAAGCAGTTACCAACCATTTTGGGGTAGATTTAAGAATGCTTGTTAAATATATATGACAGAACTGTTAGGAGTGCTTTTCTTTTTTTTCACGTTCCAGCTCTTTACCATTCGTGACCCAGTGACTCCAGGCGTCAGGTGCGTGCTTATTCCTTCTAGAGTGCACGTGTGGAATGTGAATGGTTGGCCCTCTGTATGGCCACGCCAACACTTAGCCCCATTTTAAAACTACCTATTGCCAGTGCGCATCAGTAGACGCGTTTGCTTTCGAGAAACTCCACCACGAGAGACAGCGTCTGACTGTTGGACTGGCATGTTATCTACTTTCAAGTGTGATCCAACTAGGAACTTCAACATCAGAGCAACACTCCCTCAGATAGAAAATAATATCAGTTCGCACACTCCTCAAACAAGCCAACCGGCCTGCTCATGGCTCTCGCAATCCTTTCAATTGGCGTGCAACCGCGAACCGACCTCGCCGTTATGTGCGGTCTCGTATCGCATGTCGGCTGCACTCGGACGTCTCAAGGCGCAGCCGCGCGGAAACACGAAAGCAAGGAGCATCCCAGAACGAAACGAACAAAGCGCAACGGGCAGGCGGCTGTCGGGGCAATGAGTGTTGTCACGCAAATGAACGCGTGCAGAGCTCGGCAGTGGGCGCGCGGCCTTGCAAGCGCGGCGATCCGCGGGCGACACGGCCGCCGCGGATACAAGAGCGCCTCCGCGAAGCTTCGGTCCCGAGCGCGTAATCTTCATTTCGATGCGGCGCCGCTCGTGACCCAGAGACAGCGCGACGTCGTCCGCCGAGAGTCGGGGTCACGTCGTGTCCGCCGCGCGACTGCTGCTGCTGCTGTGGCCGCCGGTCGCCTTGATGGGTCTCCTCCTGCCGCTGCGCGCGGATGAATGTCGATGCCATCACCCCGTTTCGTTTTGTCTGGCCACTCCGTGCTCTGTCGTGGGCGGAAATTAACGACTTAAGACAAGAAGCCGCTAAGGCGAATGCCAGAATGGCAGTGAAGGCTCCGGGGTCAGCAGCTCCGAAGGCTTCGTCACGCATGTCGTGAAGGACGAACGCACTGGATGGCACATATTCCAGTGCCACCGTGATGTAACCTGCGATTATGCAATTGAAGCTTGCCGTATAGAGATCTAACTTTATTGGTGGATACCTGTGTTCGAATGATGCAGCACGTGACGCTGTCCTTGCCTGGTGTCACTACAGAAGCAAGGCATGAGCGTTCCGAAACAGCAGTCGGGCAGTTGATTCGTTGGCTAATGGCAGTGCTGCAGTTTACTCAAAAGGTGTAACCGGTTTCCACAGTGTATTATCAGCCTGAGGTAATCTGGTGTACGGTAATCGTGAGCAATAATATATGTTATAAAACATTCTAATCAGTGTGAAGCTTGAGTACTAGGTATAAATCAGTCCCTTTTAGAATTACCCTAAAAATACCCTGCTATCATCTCTGCTCAAAATGAACCTCTCGACCCCTTTGAATGCGCTATGCTCTCTGCCTATCCCCGTTCGAGCTAAGTTCAGGATAGTTGCAACGCAACTGTACGGTGACAAGAGATTGCACTTTTCATTAACTTCGATGAATCAAAAGCATCCTTGACATTCTATAAAGTTGCCTCAAACAGCTTCCACTCTTTTAGTCCAATGTGTTTCGGGTAATCCCCTAAAGATGCGCAAAATTCAAAGGCATTGGTTGCAAATTGGCATCGCTGTTCTGTTTTCGCTAAGAATAGCGAGGGCTGGAAGCAGGCACGTATGCAGGCAAACATTTTCTGGAAGAGGGTCCTGAAAGAAGTTTTTGTATTGAGCGGAGTGCTGCAAGGGTAGGGGATGGTTTCATCAGTCTCTCTTTTGGATATGTGCTTGGGTGGAGGATTAGTAACTGCATCTGTCACTTGAACAGACTCGATGTATCCGATTAGCGACGCAGTCCTGTTTCCACCGGCCGTGTTGCGGCGAAGACGCGCTCTCACCTTGTCGATTGTTACGCCGAAGAATACAGTCCCATCACACGCTGCTTATGGGTAGAAGGTGTCGCAGGAGCATAATTTTATCTCGGCCGGTGTTTTACGCCGGTGGGTGAAGACCCTTCGTCTGTGGGTGGATTAATGTGTTTCGAAAGAGCCGAACAATCGTAACGGATGCAGAGCACTCGTGACACCCTTATGCGGCCACGACCATGAGTTTTTAAGAGAGAACTTTAGAACTGATTCGGGACAACCGAAGGGCAACAGCTGAATATTGCTGATGGCAAGGGAAGAGTGCGGAAAACACCGAGGAAAGAATAAGAAACTGTAGAGGCACTGTGTTGTCCAATTCTGCACTCAGCGTTCCTCTTTTCTCGCGCTGTTTGTTTGTCGTCATTCATTTCGCATCGTAGGAATGACAAAAAACGTTGCCCAAAATTACGGAACGGGAGCAAGAAGTAATACCTATATTATATAACTACAGATGAAGAAAATCAGAAGGAACTGGTGGTGTGCATAAATTGTGGCTAAGTATATAAATGGTCTATGAGTAAATTCTTCATTCTGAATTTTATTCGGTCACACTGACTCACTAAAGACTCGGGTAGCTCATTTAATTGCTCTAAGGCGGGGGGCACATGCACGAAAGCCGCATGGTTGAAAGTGTTTTCAGAGGGGATTAAACGCTGACTGGTGCGAGCAAACCTTTAACATGTGTGCACCTCCTATACATCGATCGACCCGAACGAAGTGCGTTAAGCCGCAGCGGATAACAAACACGTACTAGGAATCGCAGCGCCCTCTATCAGGTGCGTGACCCCGGGAGACATGCGGACTCGCCCCAAGGCAAACAAGGCAAGAGTCCGGCACGGAGTTGCGCGTCACGCGACAGCGGTTTCGTAAGCGTTCGATTCGGCCGCAGGAGCTAGAGTGGACACAGTGGCGTCCTCGGTGGCGTCCTTTCGCCAAGGTTCCCACCCGGAGCTTCCACTTCCGTTGCCGCATATTTGTATCATCACGCAACGATTATACGCGCTTCCAGAGGGGCCGCTGTGAGGAGGTCCCCATATACGCCGGTCACGTCGCGAGTACTTCGTCCCATCAATGTCGCGGATCGCCCTTCCGACATGGATTCATTTCTTTCGATACTTGACATTTCGCCCGAGGGACATTGCAGTAGGGTGTATACACGAACACTTGAATTCACGGTTTATGGTTTTTGGAGGTTTAACGTCCCAAAGTGCTATGAGGGACACGGAGTGATGGGCAGCGGAAATTTCGACCACCTGTGGTTCTTTAACGTGCACTAACATCGCACAATACACAGGCCTCTGGAATTTCGCTTTCATCGAAATTTGACCTCCGCGGACGGGATCGAACCCCAGTCTTCGGGGTCAGCAGTAGAGCGCCATAGCCACTGAGGAACCGCAGCGGCACTCGAATTCACGAGATGGGCACAAAGGAAATCATAATAATCGTAATGAAGCAATAGCCCCGTCAGTCCTATCTTATTTAGCGTTGCCTGCAAGAACTTGAGGTCAGGGTGCTGGGACACAGAGCCGAATTGAACCAAAAGCAAGAAAAGAAAGCAACGGTACGTTACAAGTGCAGGAATATTTTAAAGAAAACAAATAAAAAATCCCAGATCACTAGAACACATAAAAAAAGCAGCGATAAGCTGTGAAATAAACACCACCGGAAGGAAAAAAAAAAGCGGTGGTAGATAATGAATTAATCAGCATTTATCGTCCGCAGGAACAACCGCATTTGCTGAAGGTTGCAGTACCTGTGTAAAACATTCCTCGCCAGGCCCCACCTCCATCTGGGGATTCCAGGGAAGAAATACCCTACAAAGCTCGGCGCCGAGTACGGCCGAGTAGCTACCTCTCATCGAAACTCTTACTCAGAAGCACTCAAGTTGCTGTGCATGGACGTAACGTGAATAGTTGTATAAAGTTTTTCCTAGCCTTCCTCCTAACCGAGTCCCTGATCTCCCTCGTCCCCTGTCCAATCCCGTTATGCTACCTGAGTCGCAACAGTCTCTAAGACCAAAATCAAAGACCACGACGCAATCACTAGATCCACTTTTATTCAGGCTGGACCAACGAGCCTTCGTGGCATATCGCTAGCGTCCCCGTCTCGTAATCCAGATGTCCTGGGTTCGGCTCCCATCCAAACTTCAGTTAAGTCATTTTCTGTTCACGTCAATTCTGTTAATTCTGTGCTTCGATGGGAATTTTTCGCTCACGGCCAACGGCACCGACGACGAAGACACCGGCTTTGCTGCGACAGAGGGCCCCCAAGGCTGCTGCGTTAGAATTGGGAATTTGTGTTTAAGTAGCGCGTTCGGCTGATGCTGTCATATGGAAACCACAGCGGTGGCCAAGTGGTTGAGCATCCGCCTCGCATGCGGGAGGTGCGGGGTTCGATCCCCAGTGCCGCCGGGCACCCACCGGTGATACAATGGGTACAAGCTTTCCCCTGGTCTGCTGCTCGGCTTCTTTAGGGTGAAATGCTTGGGAAATAAGTCTTTGACCCCACCTTGAGAAATGGAAAATACCTTGTGTCATGGCGCCCTTGGGCCGTAGATGCCCTTGCGCTATAAAAATAAATAATCATCATGTCATATGCAGTTCGTGTTCGTATGCTATCCCAAAATGCGCTCTTCGGAAGGCTATCATATTAAAGAGAGAAGTCTTCCCCCAAGCGCCCAACCAAGAGCTAGACGACGTTCGCGCCCTGCGCGCAGCACGTACTAGGCCAGTTCGCGGCCAAAGCTGCGCGCGTGTCCGCTTGCGAAAGTCCGTCCCGCTGAGGCGCAACGCGACGCGGGGCCCCCGGGAACCAATTGAGCGATCCGCGGCGGCGGCGGCTTAGCGCGCCCACGGGGACAGCAGCCGGCGACCTGTTCCGCGTGTGTCGCAACGGCGGTCAGTCGGTCGGCCACTGGCGCACGTGTGGCCACCCCGCCTGCGGCAACGCGCAGGGACGGATTTCTGCAGGAATATGCCCTGACTGCACGACCCGCGCCCCGACACGTGCGCTTAAGTGAGCGTGGATGACCGCTGCCAGAAAGAAGCGAGGGTTCCCTGCACACACTACAGTTCCTTTGCGAAGTGGAGAAGGCGCTATTATGACCCCTAGACTTATCGTTCGGTTCAGCTTTTATGCGTAGATGCTTTCCCGAAGTGTTAATACCCTGTTCGATGTCACGGTACACTTTTTTTGTCAATCACGATAAGGCATGCTCGTGGCATCATCACGCTATTACTCCACGCTCACGCCGGTGATGTATTCTGCACGCAGCAATTGTATGGTGAAAACAAGAGATGGATGAAGCAGCGGCATTCTATCAACGATGGCGGACCGTGCGTGTTCCCCTACTGTCCGTTAGTTCTATCGTTGTGTGGTTCCGTCTTCCCTTCATTACTCCTTTCATTCCTTCTTTTCCTTCGTTTTTATTTCTTCTTTTATTTCTTTCCTCCTTCCTTCCTTCCTTCCTTCCTCCATTCTTTCTTTCCTTCTTTCCTTCTTTTGCTCTCTTTCCTTTTTCTTTCCTTCATTCCTTGTCCTCTTTTCTTCTTCCTTCCTTCCTTCCTTCCTTCCTTCCTTCCTTCCTTCCTTCCTTCCTTCCTTCCTTCCTTCCTTCCTTCCTTCCTTCCTTCCTTCCTTCCTTCTTTCTTTCTTTCTTTCTCTCTTCCTTTCTGTCCTTCTTTCCTTCTTTCTTTTTTCTTTATTTCTTTGTTTCTTGCTTTCTTTTCTTCTCTCTTTCTGTCTTTCTATCTATCTTTCATTTGTAAGCCCAAGTTGAACACAATAAAATAAAAAGCGTGCTCATAATTGCTCATCTGCATCTTTTTCTGCCCCCCCCCCCCCCTCTCAAAATATCAAACCTCAATGAAGCCATATTGCGGTTTCAATTTCAGACTGTGGAAGCGACTGGGTGCAGCTTCAGCCTTCGGCGCAAATCGGCTGCACAAGACGTGTTTTCGTAACGTTTTTTAACGAGTGTGACGTCAAGCGAGACTTGTTGACATCATACGTTGCCTGGCTTCTGACTGAATTTCTCGAATGCTGTGTCTTAGCTACTTTTTATATGACACGATCGAGAGCCGACGTCAGTAAATACCCCGTTTCGTTGTGGTCCGAGTGGCTAAACACACAGTGGGGGAACAAACTGTAACGAATGTTAAATTAAAATCCAATCTTCATGCGACAATTAAAACAATGGGTTAGATTGGAAACGAATACCTCTGACGTCAATATTCGTCGAAGACCGAAATTCCATCTCACTTTATTCGCAAAGGAATCATTTCTACATTTCGCGTGTTCCAAGAAAAGCTAGAGCGCTTTTAACACCTGACTGCTTAACATCTTTTTAGAAATAATGGTTTTAATATCTAAAGCTTAGTTTAATTACCACCCATTTCATGCTGAAACAATATATTCGTTTATTTAGTCGCTTTTCCTTTGTATTCTGTCTTTCACTTTTGAATGAGAATTGTTGAATATTGAATGCTGTAGTAAATTTTTCACCGTTTGACTGTGGCAGACTATCGTCTGCCTTTACTTTTTCATCCTGAAATGTTTCTGTGCAGTTCCTTCTGCGATTGAGTAATAGAATTAATGGCTCTTGTTCAAAAAACTCCATTTTCTAATTTCAAACAGGTCAGCGTTAATTCTTGCCATTAGGAGTAAAGGCCTTTCTCTTTCTTGCAATCTTACTATTAAGAAAGAACCTGCAGTATAATTCAGAAATCTGCTGCATGAAATAACCCCGCGAACATATGCTTCAAGGGGAGGGTCGAAGGTGTATTGAAGGGGCCCTTCGCGCTGAAGGCACATTTTGCGAATGCACACCCCGTTAGTTGCATAACACGTAAAAGAGGGATGGCTAGATTAAATGTTCACGACAGGCGATATACAACAGCGTTTTAGCGTTTAAGTAGCAGTGGACACGTATTCCACATAAACAAACAAGAAAAATGCATATTCTTGATAGTGTAGTTCTGTTCCCGATCTGGACTAGTTTATTGCTCTGTGGTTTGCCTTTACAGGACCGGCCTGTTCAGAAGTTTAAATAGCGTAAGCATCATTTCTCTTTGCATTGAAAAAATTGTGAGTGCTCCTGCCCTGTGCAATGCATATTGCTCTCTAAGTGCGAAAAATCACGCGTTTCAGGGAAGGTGATCACTAATTTATAAAATAGAGTTTTGGAGAAGCTTTTTGCGGTCTAGTCATAACAGTGTTCGCGGACATGAAAAGACGCGAGAATGACCTTAACTAGTAAAGTGGTGAACTAAATTGTAATAGGTAACTTTTTAACCATTACCAATAGGCACCTCATGGCAATTAGAGATTTGTAGCCGGCCGTGAGTAATAGTCATATCAGTTTTTAGAATTTCGAAAACGCGATTACCCTCCCAGCTGTGACTCAACAAATTTTGGCTATACATCGCGACAAAACGCATGCACTTTCGAGAAGCATGCAGGCAAGCGTGTGTACTGTTGCTTCTTTCTATGTACATGTCTTTTTAGGGCTAGTTACCATGTCAGAATCCGTAAATAAACTAACTCATTTAAGTGTATTAGACAAAGCAACCACTCCAGTGCACGTAACTAGTCGGAAAAGTCAAATTCTTGTCGAGTCACAGCAGGCAGTGTAATCGCGTTTTCGAAATTCTAAAAACTGATATGGCTATTACAAACATCCGGCTGCAAATATCTAATTGTAATCAGGTTCCTATCAGTAATAGTTAAAAAGTTAAATATGAGAATTAATTTTAGTTAGCCACTTTTCTAGTTAACATGATTCACCGGATTCGCCAAAAGACCTGTCTTTCGCTCAAAAACCTTATTTTAAAAACAAATCAGAGATCCCCTTCCTTTAAACACCTGGTACTAGCAGTGAGAACAATTTCATCGTTGCACAGTTAGCTGCCTAAGACATGAAGGTGCAGTCCCAGGCGTGTTCATTGAAACGTAGTGGCTGCCGCTGCCTTGGCCTCTTATTTGCATAGTTGGCGGGGATACCGAGCCGGTAATGCGCGTGCAGCCTCAATTGATTTCTCCGGAAAGAGTTAGGCTTGTGTCATGTCTTCAGCACTGTTTGGTGAGCTTTCTCGCTCTTTCCTTTTCAAGACAGAAAGGAGGATAGGAGAAGGAAAGGGTAAACATTAAACGCGAAAGCTACATACATACACATACATAACTACATATCACAGGGACTTTTTTTGCGTCTTTTCTCATCGCACTCGATAAGGAAATGCTGATGCAGTGTCAGTTGCATGGCGCACGGCGCATGTGATCCCACTGGGTCCACAAAGCTCATATATCAAATTCAATTTTTTATTGCGTACATATAAAGAGGTCCCATAGTCTGTGGACAGTACCGGTACCCCAGGAGGGTAACATACATGGAGTAGAATAAAAATAGCACGTTCACATTTTTACAAGGAATATCAAGAATAGTTAATTCGTAACGAATAAAGGAAAGAACGCTAAAAGAACAAAGTGCAGTGGAGCCTTATGCATATAAAATAAAATCTTTCGATAATGTTTTGAATGAAAAAAACGGATAACGTTGTTTCCGTGACAATGGCAAAGGATTCCAATATTTAATTGCAGCAAAGGAAAACACGGTCTGTCTTTAATTAGTGCAAGCGTTTTTTTAGTAGAAGATTGTTATTTGAAGAAAACCTAATAGTATTATCAATCTTCAGTAGGTTGTGAATGACTAATTTGCAATCTACTTAATTCTTGACAAGTTCTCAAAGCATAATGTCAAGATGACGAATAAATAAATGATGGATAGATGAGATGTTATTTTCACAAAGAACAAAATTGACGTTAAAGCCAAAAGGCACCTTCGTGATTATACGGGTCGCTTGATTTTCTATATGCTGGATAGAAGATATGTGACAGTGGTAAGGACACTGTAAGGCCGCACTTCACTAACGCGTACATCTTTTTTATATTCCCTTAGCTTGCGGTCACTGCGGGCCTCCGGTCTACGTGGAAAGCTCTCAGTGAAGCTCCGAGCTCCCCCCTACCCACGTGCCACTCCCCCCCCCCCCCCCCCCCCCCCCCCCGCAAGCAGTGGCAAAGGGGCAGGTAGCACTGGCTGCTTCAGAGCACCGCTGTGAGGGCCGAAGGCACCTGGCTTTGTTAAGCGCACCAGGAAAGCATGGGAGGCGCACACAACGAGCACGTGCTGTCGCTTGGTCTTAGGCAGCATTCCCACTGCGGCAGAATGCGGACCACCTCGCATTCCTCGATGGGCCCCTTGTTTTCCTTTCTTTTTTTGGCATTCTCGATGGCACCGAAGCGTCGCGGTTCTCCGCCGTCTGACATTCCTGCGGCGAGCCAGTGGATCAGTGATCCCGCCAATTAACTGAAAAACTTTTCATCCTTCGAGAGGCGACGCGCGGTTGCGGCAGGGAAGGAGAAAGCATCAAGCATTAAGGGCGAGAACTCCCCCCGGGGAGAGGGTTTTCAGAACGTTCTCGGTACGTGTTTCTTTTTCTTTTTAGCCAAGCACCGGGCTCGAAACTGGGCCCAACCTTCAGGGGCTGTGGCTACCTCCATTGGTTATTATCGAAGCTTAGGGCGGGCCTCGAAATATAACCGCCCTAACTTCTTTGTTTGCAAAAGCTTTAAAACTGCATGTAAAATCATTGGAGGGCAGTTTTGTCTAGTTGAGCTAGAGGCTCCGTGCAGTGGCACGTAATTCTACAACCCTAGACTCTAACCTCGCGTCGATGAGTAAGGGCTCGTAGAGAGTATTTCTCTGTGTGAGAATTGTCTTTGTCAGTTACAGCTTGACTGTCTGTGTGACTCAGCTTATAACGCAGTTTGCCAATGTACACCGTGTAAATATATTTCTCTTTAATTGTCTCCATCATCTGGCATCTATCATCGTCTGCTCCTGCAACACAGTCGAATTCACGTTTGGAGAGGTCCTGTGCCCCTCCGAAGAATAATAATATAATAATAATTGGTTTTGGGGGAAAGGAAATGGCGCAGTATCTGTCTCATATATCGTTGGACACCTGAACCGCGCCGTAAGGGAAGGGATAAAGGAGGGAGTGAAAGAAGAAAGGAAGAATGAGGTCCCGTAGTGGAGGGCTCCGGAATAATTTCGACCACCTGGGGATTTTTAACGTGCACTGACATCGCACAGCACACGGGCGCCTTAGCGTTTTTCCTCCATAAAAACGCAGCCGCCGCGGTCGGGTTCGAACCCGGGAACTCCGGATTAGTCGAGCGCCCTAACCACTGAGCCACCGCGGCGGGGTCCGAAGAAACGCAAAGAACCATCTTTGAATTTACTGACACTATACGTAAGTTGAAGATGAACTAATCCATAGCAGAGTGATACCAATGCGTGATGTGCAAAAACTGTCGCTCTTTAACTGCTCTTCTTCCACATGCAGTTTTTCTCTGGAGATGAGTCATTTGCGCGTTAAATTTAACGCGTGCGTCAAATGGTGCGCTCTAAACACAAACACACCCATACTGGAGTAAAAAGGGGGTAAACTGTACTCTAGCGCACACCCTTTTATAAAATGGTGTGCGTTAGAGGGCAGTTTTACTCCCTTTTGACTCCTTCTGTTTAGAGTGTATACCTAGGAAAGATACCGGGTCACAGAGGGGAAAGGTGGGATTCCAGGCGTAGAACAGGGGGTAAGCGTATGATTTTATAAGTTTACCTAAAAACTATACACTATCGTTTGGAAGAATTAATGAATTAATTGTTATCGCAACACCATTTCACTGCATCTCTGAGTAATGCATTTATTTGTAAGGTCAAGTCGGAGATGAATTTATCGCACAAAGTAGAAACGGTATTCATCTCTCTTGTTGCTCTATGACTTTCTCAGACGAGATAACGGCAGGTTGGAAGCTGTTCTGAGAATGCAGCATTTTATCACCGGCAAAATGACAACACTACATGTATTCAGATTTTTGTGCTCGTTGATGAACCACAGGTGGTCTAAGTTAATCTGGGACCCCTCACTACGCAGTGTCTCAGAGCCGCTTCCTTAGAATGGTGGCCTATGATCCAGTAGTTATCGATCTGGCTAGATCTTGATTGCGGGTTCGCGCACTTTATTCACAAGCGTCATCGACAAAAGTTCCTGCTACCTCAGGCTTCTTGTTTAGCTTCCCTATGGTTGTGTTTGTATTTCCTTATGTGAAGGATACAATTTCATTCACAGAACTCTATATCACCGTTATTAGTCAGATTGCTCTCCAGATGATCAATATTTCAAAATCGGCACACATTTCCCTATCTGTTTCATTACAGTTGATAAGTAAATAAGACACGTCTCGGCCCACCTATTCACGGCTGTTTTTCATCTGTCTCAGGTGCTTGCTCTGACTGTGCGTGGTGAACAACTGCTTGGTGCTATGCCGACCATGACAACAAGAGCACTGCCAAGAGAACCGGGGTGGGAGGGCGTGATGAGGTGAGCTTGGTTTCATGGAGGGGAGCGGAAGAGGCGTGCCCTACCATTAGCATCACGTTTCGATATTCCAGTCATGGTCTTGTCTGCCCGAAAGTTCTCCTTGATTATGATGCTGCGATAACCTGAAGTTTAACTTTTTGTAAACAGTTCTAAGTAAACGTCAGTATTTGAAAGAAGTTTGCATATTTTATAGCCCTGAATGGAAAGCTGCCAATTTGGGCTCCTTTCATATTCAGCGTTAAAAAATTAGCTATTGGTTTAAGATATCTGAGCAGGAAATATCATGCGAAAGCACCGTTTTTTGCAGGTGGACACTACCGCCACGTACCTGAAAGCGTGATTGAGGTGTTCATTGGTCGAGGGAGCCAGTTATCGGCGTCTTCGACTTTTTCATCATCAGTGGCAATTCACCGAATGTACGCCGGCGGCCTAATCTGCAGTGCCGAGTTTTTGCACCTATGTTGTCAACGCCAACGCGTATTGCTCTAGTACCGTCCCTTAAAAAAATTTATTTGAACAGTCTGTAGACTCTCTATAGACTTCTGTCTATAAAGTCTACAAGCTGTCTATAGGCAAATCATAGAGAATTGCCTATAGGCAATAAAAATCTCATAGTCTATAGATAATATATAGATTTATGGCCCTACACTTTATAAGACCTTTGTATAGCTATAGACACTCTATAGACTACGAATAGAGGAAAATAAATATCTATAGAAAGGCAACAGAGTTGACATGAAGTCTGTAGACTCTCTATAGGTCTTTTTTATAAGCGGTGTCTCTGCCACAACATTGTCCACGTCGCCGCATGCAACGCATATCTATCTGTCACTATCGCCACATAGCTCAAAGCACGAATATTAGTTTCATAGTAATATTTGTTGATGAAGAAGACGATTTGCACTGCACAGCGCGAAAATGTGTTTCAGATTAACATGAGGCGTGATCGGCTGTGGCGATAGCCTAATGCTCTCGAGCAGCGGTCAGAGAAGTTCGTCTGCTCGCGCTGTTACCGGTTTGAATCCCGGCCGCAGCAATGTTTATTTTATTTCTTTATGGTTTGCCCAAGGTGGCTCTCAAGGTCAAGCATCACAGAAGCCTTTGAGCCGGTTTGATCTTGTGGAGTCGTGCTTTCACACTGATACCTTCTTGAGGTTTCATTCTAACACATACTTGACGAGATTAAAGGCAGTGTCTGCGCAAAACAAAATATTGCACACCTCATCTCTGATTTTCCTGTTCTGTGGGGTTTAATGTCCCAAAGCGACTTCGGCTATGAGGGACACCGTTGTGGTGTGAATAATTTCGACCACCAAGTGTTCTTTCACGGGCACTGATCAAGTCGCACAGCACGCGGGCCTATATCGTTTCGCCTGCACTGTATTGCGACCGCCGCGGCCGGAATCAAACCTGCGTCTTTCGGGTCAGCAGCCAGGCGTCATAACCACTGGGCCACCTCTGCCTGTTTCTCTGTTACGCGCCAGGTCTTGTTTTGAGAGCGGGTAATTCCGATTCCGCAGTCGATTCCAGGGGCTCTAGAGAGCACTCGATACGCCATCCAGCGCAGAGGGCGAGAAGGGACGGGCTCTCTCTCTCTCTCTCTCCGCCAGCCTCGATAGAGGTCGGAGGTCGCCCCTTGCCCGCCGCATTGCGTAATGAGGCTGCGAAGGACGCGGCGTGCACTTAATCTTCCCGAGAGCGGAATTAACAGGCTGGAAACGAGCCCCATTAATCAGCCAGCAACTGATTGCGCTCCGCGCGCAGCGTAGCTGGCAAAACACGCAATGCGAGAGGGGGGGGGGGGGGGGGGGGGGTGGAGGGGGAGGGAAGGGGAGGCCTCGCCACTTTCCCGCGATGCATGCGAGCGTCTGCCGCGGCCGGGAATGAATGGACACCCGTGGCGGATTCGCGTCTCCCAAGCGTCTCATCTTCGCACTTAATTTGGAGGGAAATGCCTTAGAAACAAAAAAAAAACAATAAACAAAGTGGAAGAACTGGGTGGCGGAGAAAGAACATATTGCAATTAAACTGTGGCTCGTGAGAGCTCGCTTTCGGTTCTGTGCGTCCGGTGCGGTATTGCAGTATGGAGGAGAAAAGAGAAATATCTATGGATAACAGCTGCCACATGTGTTATAGGAAGCTGTAGTTAATCTTTGATGTTAATTATTTAGGCCTTCTACAAGCAAATGATTAGCACTAATGCTGGTCGCCTAAAGGAGCCTTTTCCACGCACTCTTAAAAAAAAACCGGTAGTAATAAGGTAGCATGTGCGGCACTTATTAACTCTTACTGCATTTTACTACGTTTTACTAAGTATTAACTAACCTCTCCAAGGTGGTTTGTAAAGTTGGCCCTCACCACCTTTTTACTATCTTGTTACTACCTTGTTAGTAATCGTTCTTTCAACCATAAAATAAACTCACAGAAGATAATTGACACAGACTGCTGTGTAAATAAAGTGGTTTCGTAGTTAATCCTTTCTGCAGCGTCATGCGGTTACGTAAGCTGACTTGCTGCTAAAATTGCAACTCATAATCAAGCTGGTATCTGAGCTCAACGGGTAAGAGCCATATAAGACGGTAACTGAGAGGCAGATCTGCGGAGTACAGAAGGCGGAGAGAGATTTACTCATTCAACTCGCAGTTCGCGTGTCGTGCTTGTGCGAATCTTTCTGATATGTGCTTTTCTTGCATTCTAAACCTTTGTGTGGCCCGATAGGGCTCTTTGATGCCGTCGCCCCGCATGATTTCTACACGCGATGCCCAGTATGTCAAAGCCAGAGCGTGTTATTTACTACAAGAACACTGCGGTAGCTTTCACTGATGTCGGGCACTGGTTGAATTTAACATATAGCTTTTTTCCTGGTGTGTACTTAAATTTAACAAGCCAAGTGAACACAGTGTTCTAAAACCTAGCAACATAAGTGAAAAAAGTTTCTACCCGTATTCTTAGTAAATACTCCTACGTTTTTGTTCGTGAGTGTAGTGTTCTTCAGTAGTTTCTTATGTAAGTAACTTTAACTAGTTCTATTTTTACTACCTCCAGTTACTAAGAAGGTAGTGATCTGTGTGACAAGTATCCGGTTAGAAGTTACTTAGTGAATTCTCCAACCCTTTTCTTGAGAGTGTATCCGACAAAAAAAAGAAAAAAACAATCAGGGCAAGTAACTCAGTGCGGCATACAAAAACATAAAAAAAGAACTTCAAGCAAGAAGTTTCAGTCGCTCCAGATACTGCTTAGCCGTATCGAAAAGTCCGCTATAATTCAATCCTGCTCAAAACCAAGGTCCACCACCAGACAATCAATTTGAGAAATGAGATGAACTGCGTCGGATCTCTAGCTGTGTTTTCTGTGAGATTCCTTTTCGTTGCCTTTCGTATTTCGGCGCTAGTAACCACGGCGCGGCTGTTTAACAAGCGCCAACTAGCCCAACTTTCTCGTCTTTAGTTATTCGTCTTTTAGTTTTCCCCAATATACCATGGATCACCACGGGACAAAAGTAATGTATGGGCGATTGGTCTGCCAGCACAGAAAAATATAGAGAGAGGCATCGCACTCCCCTCATTGGTGACTGGTGAGGTAATAAGCACAAGTTCAGTGCGCCATGGGTTGTACGGAAAGTTTGGCAAGCCCAGAATAAGCCACCAAAACTTTCGTTCCTTTGCTCGCAGATCACAGTTCATGTGCGACTTTTCATGGTGGCGACCGCGTGAGGGAGTCCCAGGCACCTTTTTCGATCCGCGACAAGCACACGGCTTCGAAAGCGAAGACTTACAATACATGTTAAGTTCGCTCTTGCACCCGTGCAGTGTTCTCTATGTTATTTTACATTTGGTTCTATAATACTAGTCCGCCCATTCGCAGACGTTGATACTGAACTAAAATCTCCTTTCCCAGAAGGTAGGCTCCTCTCGCTTTGACAATAATTACAGATGCGGATATAAATTCAAAAATAGAACTTGAAGAAGCGAAAACATACACTTTAACAAATTATACAACGTCTATAAAACTGCGCATGATTGCAAACGCTCATCATATTTGAGGGCTGAGCAGTCAGCAGTATTGACATGTGAAGATTGTTTGGCCTATTTATTGAATACTACTTATGAAATCAAGCAATTTTTTGTACTTTTTCATTAGTAATAAATTTCCGCCGATGCTGAGCAGAACTTTGCACCTCATTGTTATAAATGACCGTTTAAGATTGGGAATACGACGCAGAGCGTGAGGCTGAAATGTTTGCATATATAGTAGTATGCAATCCGACAGGATATAAATAAAAAGCTGAAGACGCTCATTCTTAACATCACCAGCCACTGCATGACAACAGCTAGCACCAGCAGCTAGTATATCCCCCGGAGGCAACACTAGTACCAACCAGGTTCCTCTCACCTCGCCCCCCCCCCTCCCCCCTACTCTGTCCACGTTTCCGCAGCTTCTAAAAAAAACCAACGATTATCTGCTTTTGCAATACACGCCCTAATGATTTCCATTGGTCGTGTTTAATAATAATAATAATAATAATTGGTTTTGGAGGAAAAGAAATGGCGCAGTATCTGTCTCATATATCGTTGGACACCTGAACCGCGCCGTAAGGGAAGGGATAAAGGAGGGAGTGAAAGAAGAAAGGAAGAAAGAGCTGCCGTAGTTTAGGGCTCCGGAATAATTACGACAACATGGGGATCTTTAACGTGCACTGACATCGCACTGCACACGGGCGCCTTAGCGTTTTTCCTTCATAAAAACGTGTTTTGCAGCTTGCATTTTTCTTCGTTAATACGCGCTGCACTCTTGCGATAGCGTTGCCCAGATTATATTCCTCTCCATCGCTGTCTGCGCTGTCCTTCATTTTAACGTGTCGACATATCTATTTAGTTTCCAGGTTTCAACCACACCATGCCTGAATGGCACACGATGTTAGTAGCTAAACGAGACTTTTGCCAATATAGGCCAGCAGTCTCATCATCAATATCCAGAAGTGAGCTGCTACATGCGCTTGCTCCACCACCGCCATACACTAAAGCAGTGCAGGAAAGTGCTATACCAATCGGTAAGTTGTCAACTTCTGATACACCGTTGCCTACAGCGTTCATTCAAATAAATGCCTTCTTTGTTTTCTTCATTTAAGCGAAATATTTTGCAGAATAATGCCTCAGCTGAGGGTCAGCGCTCTACCTATGCACTCATAGCTTTCTACAACTAGTCTGCCCCCTTCTGCACTGTTAACCAGAGTCAATCTATACCAGGTCACCAAAAATGGCATTTCTAAGCACCGTCTACAGCCCAGAATCGCATGGAACATCGCAAGGTATTCTACTCCACTTGGTTCTTTCTTCAGATAGTTGAGCCAGGAACAATACGCTCAAAACTTAGAATGCGAACTGTGCGCATTTCGTGCATTCACCTCCTAGGCTCATATTGAAAGCGCAACTTTTGCTTTTTTTTTTGCCCTTACTTTCGTGTCCCGGTACAGACGAGGGAAGTACCATCAATGAGTTCTGTACCAATTAAATCGTACTTTTACAGGTTCGCACTCCCCCACGGAACCTTTGACAAACCGAAACTACTCCGAGATCGTCTATTGCGGCATCGGCCACACTCATTATAGCCTGCCACACGCCACACACCGTCAACTACCGGGCGCCTGGTGCGTGCGTAGCGGGAACCAGCTGCCTTTCATCGCGCCATCGTTGCGCGCAGCACTGGGCTGGTGCGCCCCCCCCCCCCCCCCCCCCCCCCCGCTACACGCCCTGCTCCCTCTCGAGACAGATGGCGTCGTGAGGACACGCCGTGTTATTGCCTCTACGCCCTTCTGGCATCCTTTCTTTTTCTAATGGTTTGCCTCGCCGTCTTTGCCTGTTTGGAATTGGAAGTGAAACAGCCCCAAGCCAGTGAGCAGGCTACGCAGAGGTCTCGCGGAGATGGCGGGGAGGAAGAGGAAGGGAGGGGAGCGCCTGTGCAGTTCTCTCTCTCTCTGAGCGTTACCGCGAGGCGCAGCGCATCCCTTGCCCGCGCTTCATTTGCGTCGACGAGGCACAGCGCACGCATCAGCGGCCGAGCCCCTCGGAGAGCTGAACCCGCGCCCTCATCAGGGGCGCTTTTAATTGCGAAACAATGGCCGTAATGAATTTACAAGTGGGTTCTGGTTGCAGGAACTGGTCCCTGCCCGAGTCATTAGCGGATGACTACTTGATGACTGCCGCCCGGCAGCGCGTGCGCGGGCCCAGAATCGACGACTGGCGGCGCCTCATTTCCCCGAGGCTTTCCAGCGCAACTTCTTTCCTCCCGTCGGCGAGGGCGTGCACGATGGAGGTCGCCCAACTCGCTGCCGTGATTGTTCCCGTGCAGTTTTTTTCCTCTTTCGTCTGGAGTTCGTTCTGTTTCCTTTCTCTGTTTATGTTTTCCTCTATCGTTCTCATTCTCTCCCCCCCCCCCCCCCTCTCTAAGGTTTAGTTGTTAATCTGAAGCAGTGGACCGACTCACGGGGGGGTTCGTTGTGCTCTGGTTCGTGGTGCGTGCGCTATCAGTGACGTATAGCTTCGCGTCTCCCGTGCACTGTACCCCAAGAGTGCAGTCGTGGTTGCAAAGCGAAGCCGGAAGGTTGCATCAAGTAGATCCATCAGACTTCTCCTCGTTGAAATTGTTCGCAATCAGGGATACTTGCGCAGTGGATAGGCGAACAAAGCAGCTGAGAGCTAAGTCTCATTTTGCAACCTTCCAGTGATCGCACATCGTCCAAGACAAAAAGAAAAAGGAAAGATTGACGCTATAGTAATTATAACCGTTTTTTCGTATGTGATAGCAGCTGTATGATGACCTAGCAGAACTGCGCTTCCGTCTGTTGCGTAATTTTCCGTTCTTGACACGCTTAACTGCACAGAGATGAAGAGATGACGCCTTTAATGCGATAGCATTAGAGTTGTCACATCAAAACCCCGCAAATGTCCGCGTCGAATTTCGTTCATTGGTCGATAGGGGTCACGTGACCTCTGCTGCCCATCGTGGCAGGTAGCAGTTAAACTACTGATAGATCAAGAGAGGTCGTGTGACTTTGTGACGACATCATAACCTGCCCACGGGGTTGTGAGCAACATAGTTTCTGACAGCAACCTTCATCGAAAATGACAAAAGAATTAACGTAAACGCACACAGAAGTTGCATTAGAACCTGCGACGAATGTTAAATCTACTGCTATCGCTTTCCATTCTTATGGTAACTTAAGCGTCTCAATCGTTTTTTTTTTTTTTGTGCGTGTGTGTATGACGCCCCGAAAAAAAAAAGGACGCCTTTGATCCTCGATTTCGCGCAACTAATCGAAATTTTAATACCAATTCTATCGTTGCATACATAAAATAAACTTTCTAATTAAAGCGCCCGGGCTACCTCTTGTTCATTTCATAACACTTGAGAAATACGTAGGATTCGCCAGAGGATGATGCTCACTCGGGGAATACTAAATATTTCACATTTGCAGTGCCCTATAGGAGGTCGGCAACAATCCCAAAGTTACCACGTTTGACCGTTCTTGCACTGCGTGCGATAGGCCTCGGTTTCGACAGACGCGCAACACACAGCCAGGAATAACGCTGCGCTGCTGCTGGGACATCAAACGCGAAGTTGGATGGAAGCAAACGACAGAACAGCGCTAACAGACGGGAAGGAAGAGAAGAACACAGGCGCTGTTCTTCTCTTCCGTCCTGTCTGTTAGTGCTGCTCAGTCGTTTCCAGCAAAATGCACTAACCAGCCCGACCAAGCCCTCTTCTATAGATGGAAGCAGTATAGAGACGGCGGCGGCACGGCAAATGTGTCGAAGGCACTGACTCGGTGCCTTTGTCCCAAATTTCACTTCACGACAAGGAAGATGACTACCATAAACAGCACACACGTGCTTGTAGATGAACACAGTTTGCTGTGCACTCTGTCAATACGATGTAAAGGACGAGACACGCGAGTGACTCCTGTTTTGTTCTTACTATTTCCTCACCTATTACCGTAAAAACAGTGTCGGCGTTTTTTTTTTTTTCGACCCGCCGCGGTGGCTCTGTGCTTAAGCGCTCGGCTACTTATCCGGAGTTCCCGGGTTCGAACCTGACCATGGCGGCTGCGTTTTTATGGAGGCAAAACGCTAAGGCGCCCGTGTGCTGTGCGATGCCAGTGCACGTTAAAGATCACCAGGTGGTCGAAATTATTCCGGAGCCCTCCACTAACGGCACCTCTTCCTTCGATTCTTCTTCCACTCCCTCCTTTATCCCTTCCCTTACGGCACGGCTCAGGTGTCCGCCGATATTTGAGACAGATACTGCGCCATTTCCTTTCCCCAAAAATATTTTTTTTAATAGTTCCTAGCAGGACACACTCTCGGCCGACAAATCAATGAAGATATTGATTAGCAAGCCCAGACTATACGGATAGGTTTTGAGATGTCCTGTGACAACACCTTTGAACTACAGCTACACCGAGTATAGACGACCGAACTATCGGAACTTTTTCTTTCCAATTCTTGACACATTACTTATTAGGAGAATAGCTACTGCAGGTTCGTCGGATTCGGTGTCACTATGATCTCCATAACATCAAGTTACACGCTTGTGCGTTGAATCTGACATCAAAATGAGACCGAAAAGCAAGAAAATTCGCCCCCGCCCCTACACTCTTGCATATGCGAGCCCGTGTAGATATCGTAGTGTTATTAGGGTGTTTTATGCTTCAGCGCGGCATCATCCAGCCCTCCCGCAGCCCCTTAGTCTACCTGTTGTACTCGTGATGAATAAGGGCGGTCTTATCCGCTTCTGCGTTGATTACCGAAGCTCAACAAGATTACGCGCAAAGATGTGTATACGTCTTCCATACACATATTAAAGGTGCCCCAGACTGCCTGCAATGCACGGAATTATTTTCTTTTTATCTGCGCTATGGCTATTGGCAGGTATCCAAGGCTGCTGACAAAGAATGTGGCTTTTGTTATACTCCCGACGGCCTCTATAAATTTAACGCCACGACATCCTGCTTAAATTTTAATTGTGCAACATGCCGGCCTCACTCGCGCGCATGATGAACATAATTCTCAACGCATCAAGTGGCGCACGTACTACAAAGAGAATGTCGTCTTCTTTCGCAGCATTGATCCATCGTGGCTGCTACATTAAAGGGGAAGTAAATAATTCACTGACGCCGTAATATTTGCATCTCTACTGCGTGCGAACGGTCAGTATAAAGCCTTGCAAACTTGTGCTGCTCTGCGACCGGAAGCATTAATGGTGGTGAGAATTCTAAATACGTCCAGCGTTTCGGCAGTGCGTATAAAGAAGAGTAAAAAAAAATGAAAATGACAGAAAGTACAAGACGTGGGAAAAATAAGAAAGGAACGGAGAAATGCGAGTCGTTTTCGTGCTTTAGACGTGTTTTTCTTCTAACAGTTTTCTTTCCATCCCCAGAGAGCTTCAATTTCCATCCATTCACTCATTGGCCTCTCTTTTCTTTTTTGTCACCCGAGTCGAGCGGCCCCACTTTGCGCGCAGGGGTATTCGGGGGGACACATACACAGCCGGGGCCCACGGTTCGAGCCGTGCTTCGCTGGCTCGTCAAGCGATGAGCGCCGGCAGGCGGCGCTGTAATTGGCCCGAACTCTGCTCACGAGCGGGCCCTGCACGACTTTGCTCGTTAGGCCAATATTGTGTTACCTCCAGCGCGGCGGAGCGCGCACCTTCCGGCACGCGTCATATATGGCTGTGCGCTATAGACGCTCACAGGGCCGCTCCGAGTCAGGTTCGTGGAACAGCGGCGACAATAACGGTTCGTTTTCACTGCGAAGAGCACGAGGACTGTCACGGTGTGGCAGAGGAAGCAGAAAGTTCGGAAAAGTTGCTTCTCGCCGCCTTGGAGTGCGCCACGCTGCTCAGTGGCGTCATGCAGAAGGCAAAGAGAAAGAAAGAGAGGGGAATAAACACCGCCTTACGCATTTAATGATGTCTACAAGCACAGAAAATGCAAGATGAAGGCTTGCTTCTTACCGTGACGCTTCGCAGGGAGTCGATCTGGAGTAATCTTCCGTGTGATCACCGCGACAAATGTAGCGGTCGCTCCCACCGCAAACGGATGGTCACCTTCGCTTCTTGCCCAAATCCTGACGCACCTACACCTATGCCTGACCCTTCTTCCTCGATTTGGTCTCTTCGGGTGTGGGAGGCGTGCCTTATTCCTTATTTGTCATTGGAGAGCTTTGTCATAGGGAGGTCCGCGTTCGGACACCGCTACCCGCTTACGCACGGACCTAGCTGCGCGTGCACCCCGGAGCCATCAATATACGCAGGCGTAGACAGCTGTCAGCGGTAGGGTTCGCGCTATGCTAAAGCTTTGTGTTACCAGGGTTCCGGTGCACCGAAGTTGAGCATCAGTGAACGTGCAGAAAGTAGCGGGACGCCAGGAGGGAACTCGGACTTCGTGTGCATAATCATTGTGAAGTGCAAGTTTGTTCGACGTGTGACAACACTCCCAAAGCGCCACCCATCACTGCTAATTTGCTGAAACAGTACTTGAACAAGATCCGGATGCCCCCGCAGGCGGTTTATCAAGTTCGTAGGAAAGTCCGCAAGACGGCCTTCTCCGCTGCGATCATTCAGAGTCATGAAGGCGCCTGTTCGTTTTGCACCGGCAGCTCTCCCTAACTACCGGCCTCCAAACCACCATTCGTTTTCAAAGATGTGCGCTTAGTGCATGCGGTCGCCTGTGAAGATTACGCGCCAAAAAAAAAGGAATACTGCAGAGGAAAAAGAACGCGGAGAGATGAAAAAAAGGCATGTAGTGATTAAGGGGTGTAGTGAAAAAGAGAAATTATTAAAAGAAAAAAACAACGAAACCTCCTGGAACGGAATGAAACAAAGAAGCTTTTGGACCGATATGATGCATGCCCGTACCCGATATCTTCTTCCTCTTCGACTTAGATTAGTTTAGCACTCCTTACTTATTTCTTTTTCCTTCTTCCCCCGCCGTCTTTTGCCCGCTGTGTTCGCGCAGCACGGCCTGGCGGCTCGCGTGGCCACAGCTCATAGATCGCTGGTCCGCCTACGTGATCTGTGCGCATGGTCCCCCGTGTGTGTGTATATATATCTATATGGTCACGTACTCGAGCAGTCCCCCTTTCCGCGGGGTCCGGTATAAAGAGCGTCCCCACAACTCTCGCGCACAGCCGAGAGGAGGCGCCTTTCCTCGACCGCAGACGGCGAAACTCGCGCTCTTGCTCCCGCGGTTTAATCTCCAGCCCAGGGACGCGCTTACATAACTCAGGATTCTGGTAGCGTTATAAGTCGTTCTGTCTCCGTCTCTCTCGGACACGCGAACGCACGCACGCGAATGAACGTCTCACTTGGCTCGCGTGACGCGCCATCCGTAGCCGCATCCGCAGAAAGCATAACCGACCCAGTAATGAATGATGGTTCCTGGGCGTGATCTCGTTGGCCCGCGTGAAGAACCGATTTGACCGGTGCTGCTAGCAAGGGTCGGCGCCTTTCCGTATATCTCCACCGGGCACGGCTGTGTACGTATAAACACGCGGACGTGATAGGTCCCGGAGTGCGCGCGCAACTGTAAGGGCGGATCTGCGCTGCTCCGTCATCGTTTAATGAGAGTTAATCCGGACTCACGTTATAGTCTCCCCTCGATGTCACCGCGGGGTCCCATCTCCCGAGGGCGGCTCGCAGTTGGCTTACACGCGCGGGCCGATGTCGGGAGCTAACCGCGCGGTATGCCTACAACTCTGTTGGGACCATTACTTGGGAGAAGAGATAACGCCTGATCTAAACCGACGCCGGGAAGCGTTTAGCGCGAGGTTTGGCGCCGTACGCTCGCCATGACCACGGCTGCATGCGTGACGGCCGCTACTGGTTCTGTCGGATCGGAAACGGACCTGCAAGAGGAGGCACACATTGCATGCATGCTGTGCAGGTAACGCGCGTAACGGCGCCCTCGCTTCTGTTTGCACCGGCGCCGGATGTCGCTGTACTGAAGAAGTAACAAGGTAGCAATCCTAATACAATTCAGCACCGCTACCAGCAAGATAACAAACGAAGGTTTTTATTATTTTAGATAGTGACATTTTGATGTATGCTTCCTTTCGAGGGAACGCGCCTGCAATAGGCAGATTAGTTGGAAGGGAATCGAGGTGCTTTGCAAGTATGCATCGCTTTTGCAAGCTAGCCAATGCGAATGCATGCTTAACCAAAGCAACCTCATGCCACATGGCAGAGGACACTCGTATGGTTCCAGATGCGGAAGCAAGTTAGCTGTTAAGCTGGGGCGCACTTGAATGCAATCAAGACCCTGAAATTCGTAGCTGTACCTCAGCACGACGACTTACGGCTATACCATCAGTCACGCTGGAGTGGGCGTGGACACGTTTTAGCCGGTTGGCAACAGCTGCAGAAGAGGCCGGGAGGTGCAGGGACGAGGTCGGCACAAGACTTCTTCTAAGTGGAGATGAAGTGAAGATTATCTACGCCCTTTTTGTTGTCAGTGGCGATAGCGCTACCGCGACCTTTTACCATCATGAGTGGTCAAAATCGGGCGCCAATCAGAATAAGTTCTTCGGATCCAGCAATCGCGCTGAAGAGGCTTTCTCCGCATGTGTCCACTCAAGATTCGTTAAGGGTTGGCCGACTCCTCCGTAGTATTGCCCAGCGCGATTGTCCAGAAATGTGCTTATTACCACTGCGAACGCGCCGATCTTTTCGTTCTCTTAAACGATCGGCGATTCGGCGAGTGCCGACAGATAACGAACCCATATATCGTACGAACCACTTAGCAGATAAGGCCCAAACTATGGGGCAAACGTTAAAAAAAAAGAAAACTGAAGGTCTGCTTTACAGTTCTCTGCAACGATCGTTTTCCCGTAGCATGGGTTTCTCTTCGAGTTCACGTCTGATACACTGTGCTAGGAAGCAATACCATTTCTCAACTCCGCCATCAATGCCGGGGCCTAAGAGCAATACGGCTGAAAACAAGACAGGGAGGAGCACCAGTTCATAACACGGCAAGGGGGGAGGGGGGGGGGGGGCGGCTGCAGATCTATATACTTATTATCAGTACTATGTACTCGGCGGTCAGTGCTATGAAGACATAACTCCAGCCTCCTCAATGCACGTGTAAAGGCCTAACGCTCGCCTTGCCCATCTGGTTGCGCCGTTATAGCATCGAAGAAAAAAAAAAAAGGGGGGGGGGGTGAACACGGATAAACGGTGGGCGTGGGCGCGAAATCGACGTTGCGGCTATGCCTCCAAGAATTGGATTGCAACGCGTTGCTAGTGCGTTCCATCCTTCCTCCTACCAGGGGCGACACTCGTTACGCAATACGTTATCCAATAACGATCGCCTGGCGCAAACGGGCGCGAGGCAATGATGCTGCGATTGGGCCCAATGAAGGCAAGGGAGGCCTTCGCTTGTTTCCCGACTTTCCTCCCCCCCCCCCCCCCCCCCCTATCGGCATATTACAGCGCACCGCGACTCACGGAAAGAAAATCGCGGACAGGATAAACACGCCTCCCTGTCGTCCACCGCCGGGCGCAACTGCGGATCACGACGGAGGCGTCCCAAATTGTTTTCTTCTCCGCCGAGCACCCACTTCCTCCTCCTCCTCCTCATTCCGAGCTCCCTTTCCCTCAAACACCCTCACCGAGAGCTGCTGACCGACCGGCAAAACGCTTTGGATTAAGTGGTCACAGCCCGCACGGCACTTGGAGCGGTGCTATTAGACCCGCAGTAGATACTCGCCCGCTTGCCCAGCCAAGCGTCCGGGGACATTAAGAGAAAGAGGGTAAGAAAGAAAGAAACTGACCGTTTCCGCGTTCCGCCCCCCTGCGCTAACCTCCTCTGCGTCCTACCATTGGCTCGTTCCTGGCATTTTTTTTTTTGTAGCTGATCCGCCGTCGTTGTATCTATATAGCGGCGTCGTGTCTCTCGCGTACACAACTCTTTCATTACAATTTCTGCTCTTTTGCGCACTTTGAAACGAGTTTTGTGCGCGTTTGCTTTTTTCTTTTTCTTTTCCGCTGGCTCTCCTCTTCCTCGACAAAGTCGTGATGGAGCCGTTGGGAGGCGGAATGTTTTGAGGGGCGGCGTGTTTTTTTTCTAGGACGGACTCGGCACACTGCTCCCCCCCCCCCCCCCTCCTTTTCTCCCTCGCCTGTTACGTGATCAAAGCACTATTTCGTGCGCTTTGCAAGTTTTGAGGCGAAGTTCGCTGTGCGTTTTCAGAAATGTCCCGTCGCACAGCCCTGGCGGAACAAAAAGGCGCTCGCTGTGAAGTACCATCGCTTGTTTTTCCCTGACGTGTACTCTACTCAACGGATGAAATATTCACAAGAAAACATAGGTGCCAACACAAAAACACGCACCTATTATAATAGCTCTAGGAGGGAAAACAGAAGCGACGTCGATTAAAAGATCTAAATGTGAAACATCGCGCCTTCGTAGTGAATTTACCCTGCGCTATAGTATCAATCTTCCCCCGGCTATGATCACCTTTTTTTGCTCTCGTTTGTCCGTGTTTCGTTCGTTGAGTTTAGTACGTGGGATGTTCCCACGTGCACAATCACGTCGTCTCATTGTTGTTGTTGTTGTTGTTGATTTTCAACGTTGACTGGTGCCTATAGGCTCGCGAGGACGTTAAAACGACGGACGTTCACCAAACGTCGACCCGAAATTCCGCCCTTGAGTGCAGCGCGGGGCAGAACTTCATGGCAAGTCTTCCTGAGGACACGAACAGAAGCCGCGGCCGATCGTTCGGTATGCAAGCAGGTTTAAATTTCTGTTTATTGGACAGGGCTTATCATGGGAGATCTGCACAGAACAGAATTTCTCTCCTTGTCGTCAGGGGTCTGAACTACGAATGTAGTGTAACACAACGAATACTTCACAAATCATGGTGTTTAAAAATCGGCGGCCAGGTCTATTGGAAGACGCGCGCACTGGGGGAAAAAGGTTAGCCAGTCAGAATTCACTGAAGAAGCGTAATTAAACAAAAACAAGGTAGCGTAAACTAACTAAAATTATAAATGTGTGAACGAAGCTGGAGAGAAGGTATGGCACGGCACACAAAAAGGCGCTCGCGGTAAAGTATACATCGCTTGCTTTTCCCTGACGTATACTACCCTCACCAGATGAAGCGTGAACAAGAAAACTCAAGTGCCAACACAGCTCCCTTAGTGGTTTCATCGCTGGTGTGATGGAGATGTTCGAATATTGGCTTCGAACCCACTTAAACTTAGCACGCATGCTGTGAAAAACTGGCCGATTTTTTCCAAGCTGTGCGCTAAATGTAAGGGCGCCTCTGGCGACAGCATAAAGCAAAAGCCGGATAGCGTACACAAAGCCATTTTAAAGTAACTTCGGCGCCGGAACCACGCATTCGCGCATACACGTGTGGTCGCTTGTTTCCACGCCTTTGGCTGCACGCCAACGCAGCCCCCTTCCGACCACCCTACTCACTCTCCATCCGCAGTACGCACGTTGCGAGAGTACGCTTCTCTGCCTATAGACGCTCCCAGTTCTTCCCCTTGGCGAAGACGTCACTTCGCAGACCGCACTTCGATTACCGTTTAAGGCCTCTTTCTTAGCTTTTCATTTTTATCCGTTCAATCAGTATATTGCATCCTGTGTAATCAGGCAGCTTTGATTACCCAATGAACTCCTATGGGGTTTGCACATATTGCAAGCAGGAGAATACAATGACAAAGCAGATGCAATATGACATGACGCGCAAAGATGAAAACACTTGGTGAAATGGAAGTTCTGAAAAAGAAAATTTGCTCTGAAATCTAGTATTCTGAAAAGTGTGCTTAATTATTGCTTAACGCCTTTAACTATTGCCAGTATTTGATAACATAATAATCCTGATATGCGTTGTGAGCTTAAAAGTGTATAAAGATAGCAGTGTAGTTAAAAGCAATGCTGACTCCCTGACACGCAAAAGAACTGAACAGTAATAGGTATGATGTTTGCACTCGGACAAAGCTGGAACCATATGCCCTGATCTCCGTGCTCCTTGCCATGTCGCAGTTGCCACATTCCCTCAGGAGTCGGGATGTGCGAATGGTACTTCTCCCAAATGGAATCTTCTGCAATGGCTAGCTACAGGCTCCCGGATTCTTCATCTATTCACACTTGTCTCGGTATCTACCTGCAGGATCTCGTTCAGACAGCGACCCTTTTGGCAAACGTGTTCTTGGCCGCATGCCAGGGATATCTTGAGAATTCTACACGCGTTTTTCACTTTGTACAAGGATGTCTCGCGGTGCATGAAATGTCAGCATTGCCGTGATCTTTTGCTGCCGTTCCATTGCGCCATTGCTTGCAGCATTCTGGGAGCCAAGGCAACCATTTTGATCCTGTGGACCACCACACGTCTTAGAAGGAGAGGAGAGAAGTGGCGCTCGCCCCAGTGATACGACAGTACGGCAAGTAACCAGCGCCAATTCAAAAATGTGAGGCACACCCTTTTCTTATTTCTCCCTGCACTATACAATCATTACCCCAAATTTTTCTACCCAATGGCAGCTGCGTTTGGGCTGTTGGGGGACGTCGTCGACCAGCTGGTCATGGCCCTGACCATGGCCCCTGGTAAATTTTGTTATGAGGTCAGCACCCTCTTTCTCATTGTTTAATGGTTAACCATGAACGCATCGCCACAGCAACCATCACCCAACTCGTAACGCATTGCCTCGCTGGTAGATTGAGAGCGGATAGAAAAGAGGTGGTCTCTCCGGCAGCACTGTTTGTATAGCGGGTAGAGAGAGAGATTTGAAAAAAGGAAACCGGATCGGATTGCGGGTGGGGTCGGCAGTCCAGAAAATACTTTATTTAAAGTAACATTCGGGCCTACAGGTTTAAAGTCGCATTCAGGCCATGATCCTCCTGTAGGAGGACTATGGCCTGTAGACCTGAGTGGGCACCTGAGGGTATGACGTGATAGCTAATGGTTTAATGCCCATATAAGCAGAATTCGGCATACTGTACTTAACATTCATAGATCGCTGGGAGTCCTCACACCACTCCTGGCTTTGTGGTGTAGGGGTTAAGCAAAACGCCACTGCCCTGTGATGGCAGCTGCCAAAGGTGGGACATGTGCGATCCATGTGGCTCTTGCTAGCAACCTCTCGGGACCAATCATTTAACTGCCACCTGCCAGGGTGGGCAGTTTGCTCAGAATCTGGCGGACAGGTTGAGATGACGTCACAAGGTCACGTGACATAGCTGGTCCACCTACCTCCTAGGATGCGTCTGTGGGGATTTTTCAAGATATTTCGCTCATGGTCAACGACGCTGTCGATGGCGCCGGATTTTCTCCGACACGAGCTCCCTAACGCTATCGTGTTAAGAATTGCAAGAAACGGGACAGGCCTGAGAGAGTTAAACAACACCCAGTAAGTAACGTTTTCCGACGCAATTCCCTTTTGGTGCCAACACATCCATATGCTTCATTGTCTTTTCACTTCGGTGGCTGTCGTATTTCCACTGCGGCGAATGGCAGTGGCGCAAGTTTTAGACCGCTAGCTGAAAGACGCTCAACGTCACTTACGCGTGTGAATAGTTGTCTCGTTGCATTGCAGAGACGAATGCGGCGACCGACGAGGGATTTGGGACCTCTGCATCGCTAGGTAAGTTTCGCGAAGGTTGGATGCTCGGCACGTACAGCCCATTAATTCACAATAAATAACTGCGAAGCTGGTTCGTGGTAGGGTCTATATAACGGACAATGCCTTAACGCTTACAACAAATCTTTGAAAATTCATATAACTATATACTGTTGGTCAATTCTGAGAGATTGTATTGAAATATTCTTTTAACGCTATTTTGAATGCATTGACTCTGTTTTAAGAGTTTTTCAAAACTGGCCCGTGCTTTGTCATTGAAACTGTTCGTTCAAGGTAAGCTGAGTTTTCGTTGTTCCAACATTGATATTTCCTTGAGAATTTATAACTTTTAACTTTAACACATCATATGAATGTTGCCGAACTGTTATTTAGAAGTGTCGTCGAAATGCCGTTGTGCTGAAATTACTTTTATTTAGTTGTATAGCAGTGATATCCAGCAGCTGCTTTTTATTTCAAACAATTAGAAAAGTTAAACATCAAAACCTCGAATGCTGCCTAATGTGTGACAAACAACTTGACACAAACACATTTAAATGAAAAAGCTATACTCGCAAATAAAAAAGGTGGAGGAGCCACTTAAGCTCCGTCTTCAGGGTACGACATCTTAATGGGTTAATGCCCATATTTGAGTAAATGGGCAAGTCTCGACTTTAGTTCCTTAGATCTCTGGGAGTCCTCGTTCCACTGCTGGCGCAGTGGTGCAGTGGTTAAGCTATGCGCCACTTCTTTGCGATAGCAGGTGCTGCCACCGGTGTGGTTTGTGAAACAAGGGTTGCACTTCACGAGCAAGCTCTCATGACCAATAATTAATTTAACTAACATCTACCACGCTGAGTTTGCTCACAATTTGGTGAGCAGGTTGTGATGGCGCCGGAAGGTAACGTGACCTAGGACTCACAATCGGCTGCAAGGCTTCAACCTGTGGCCATCACCGACGCCGCGGGACAATTTTTTTCCAACGTGGGAATGCTAACGCTCTCGCGTTAAACTAAGCTACCACCTGTATCTCTACGTAATATTTCCTTAATCGGACATGATAACGGAACTTCTAACATTTTCGCTGATAAAATATGCCTCCACCAAATGACCACATTGGAAATAATATCAAGAATATTTTTAAGTAAAGGGAGAACCGCTGGATATGTTTTTCAGCATAAATATATGGGTTCTCTAAAGTTGTTTGTCGCCGAGATATTAGGCAGATTCACGCTTTTATTTTTAAACCCTTGAAATGTAAGAACTAAAACGCAATTGTTTTGAAACCTTATGTCAGTAATAAAACTGGTTCCGGCACAACGACAGTTGAATGACATTTCATTATTTCTGCAACGCGACAGCTCTGCAATAACATTTCAGTTATGTTTAAAACAACAATTATAAATTTAATTAATTATTATTCCAGGCACAAATCTCATTTAAGAAAATCAAATGCATTTATTGCACTGAAAATGTGTCTCAAAATTTAGAAAAAACTTTGCGGCATTCCATTGCGCATACAAGCATATTGTACAGGCACGAACCAAGATGAATACGCCTACAGAAGAAAACGAATTCATTTTCCAAGGCAGGTAAAACATCAAAATACTGAGCAGTGCTTTAGACTCTTTGGAAGGAACATCGCTACTCTCATTGCCAAATGTCTGGCTTGACGTCGTGCACAGTGCAGATCTGCCCGAATGGGAAGAACTTTATTTTTCGTCTTTGGTGCTATGAATTCACCAAGCATTGACTACTTTGCCGAACAGCAGGTTTGAATTCATGTGACATGATATCCGATGCATTCAGGAATACGTTTGCCATGTACAGCCTATGCAGGATAGGAATCGGAACTGTTTTGTGCTCCACTACAGACCAGTCGGTAAGGATATGTGTACTACTTCTGCGCTGTTTCTCTTTGGCTAACACACTCGCAGGTGCAATAGAAAATCCGCAATTTATGGTTAGAGCTTTTGCCAAGCTATCTCTCAATGAAAAAAAGGCATTACTCTGGACTGTCAGACGGGTGTCTTGTGTTGTTTTCAAGTCAGTTTCGAATCTGTATTACATGAAATGGAAGTGACTAAGATAAACTGCTGGATTTAAAGAAACAAAGGTGTTCTGAGTTTTCTACATCCAGCGTATTTATTTTGAACCCTATCCAAAAAAACGACCTTTGTTCAAAAATGTTGTTTCGACTCTATATGGAGGAGATGCTACAGCCTGTGCATATTTACCCGAATAAAAAATGCGCTCTCAATTTAGAGATACGTAGTTAAAATAGTACATTAAATTCCTTTCAATATCACATTACTTTGTTTGTTTTTTTCACATTGAATATCTTACTGGAGGTGCGAAACGGCGCATTAAACTAAAAATTACCAAATTGGTAAAAGGCAAATTAAATTTCACTTTGTGCAAAAAATGCGCTGCTAGTTGTTGCAAATTATCCTGTGAAATGTGTGTCGAGTTTTTCACGCCGACTGTGCCTCACAAAATTTAGTGTTATTTAATCATTTCTGGTTTTGTCCTGAGACGGCCATATTTAGGGTCATCATGACATCATTCCTCTCTTTGCAGGCTCGACGCATAGTGAGGTCATCGTGCAAGAGCTGGACGAGGAATTTGAGTGCAGTGGAAGAGTCCTCTTGCAAGAGGAGTGCAACGATTACTTCAGCTATCAGTTCGCAGGACAGCCCCTTTAAGCACTTTATGGATGTCTTAGCCGTTCTACAGCAACTTGCCGATCTGCATTGTCCAACCTGAATCATCGGCACGCAGCTAACTTGAAAATAAATGATTTTCCCACAGCCTCGGGCACCATGCTCTTGGGTCCTCCTTTCCTTTAATTCCCGGGATGACTGGTAGCAGCGCAGGCCATTCTGCGTGCGCTAGAAGCGTGATCCTTGTAACTCGATGCAACAAACCGGTCTTTTTCCTGAATTCTTAGGCACCCTCATTTATGAATATTTGCTAGTTTGAATGGTACATCCAGAGTTCCAGTCATTGGGCAATGGGTTATGTTGCATGTGCCAAATTTCGAAAGCAGGATACCGGTGTTTGAAAGCTGGCTATTAATGTTTGAAAGCTGGATACTAATGTTCGATAGCTGGATGCCAGTGTCCGAAAGCTGAAAGCCAGTCCGAGGCCTTTACTGGCCCATGTCGCGGAACGAATGCCGTGCCTGCGTTGGCCCCTCGATCGGCCGCACGTTGACCCAAAACTGGTCTGAAAGTCGGGCCAATGTGTCAAAATACTAGCGCTTTGCCCAAATGCCAATGTAGGACCGCCGTTCATACCAATTTTTGCCAATGATCGTCCAGCGTTCGCCCAATGTTGTGCTGCCTGGGATGGGCGTCTCGAATAATGGACAGCTTTCTCTGGATATTAAGGTTTTTCAAGGTATTTATGCCTCATTAAAACGGGAACTCGATGTTGAGACAGTGGAGTGGATGGAAACGCACTGAGCTCATTGCGGCCCATATTATTTTGTGGGGTATTTAAAATATGGAAGCCATGTGAAGGAAAAATTGACAACCGAAACAAGGCACTATACGTACGCAAGAAGGACTCCTAAATCTGTTCGTAACGAAGCCAGTTCATTCCTTGTTCGCCCTCGGGTGTGTCAAGACAGCAACCTTTACGGAAGCCAAGAACAAAGAAGTGCAGACCCAAGAAATCACATCGGCTCACACTCTCCGCATTACTATTCATTTTAATTTCGTCCAGGCATTATTTACCTCAAAAAATTCCTGTGCCCCCAATCCTTGGCCAATCCCCCTATGTGGGCATGTGCCATATTGTGAGGACAACAACAACCACAATTCTCCGCATGCCTGATACAGCGCTATGACAGATATACTTTGACAGACTATAGCTTATACGATGCACGATACACCCGACGCATGATCACATCACATCACAAAACACTGCCCAACAAGCACACAGAAACACGTTGGCGAGCTGCGGAAGGCGGGAAAATAAAACTGAGCACCATTGGCCCACAGAAACGTTCACGTGGGAACGACGCTGGACCGCAAGATGGAGCACGGCGCTGCTGACGCCACAACTATTACACAACAACCAATCAACAGCGACTTCCAATGAGTGTTTCATTTTGATGTGCTCAATAAAAATTTTCTGCATTCATTAGTGAGTGAACTCAAGGACACAACAGACGTTTTACTGAAAGGTCATTGAATCAAGAAAGGCAGGATAAAATGTCAACAGAAAAAGCTCAAGGCTCAATTCTGTAAGGGTGCACACCTTTCTTTCAATTCGCTCACTTTCCATTCTTGCTTTATTCCTTTCTCGTCTGTATTCCACGCGTGTGCGTGTGAGGGTAGGGCGTGGCAAAAAATAAGGCCCCGTGTGTGATGTAACTCACCTTTCTTATTTCTTAGCCCCGCCCGCATCACAACATGCAGGACCGCTGTAGCACACGCCATCATGTCACCGCGCATGCGCCAGAAGTGCGCATTTGTGGAGGCGCCCGCGTCGCGCTGGCAGCCGTGAACGACCGTTGTGCAGCCATATGTAACAGCTTATGTGTCGGTCAACTTGCACATAGTCTCTGTTCTTCTTGATTTCACCAGTGCACAGAAGACGCCTCCCGCCCATGGAAGCGTACAGGCAAACGCGCCAAGCATGGGTCCAGTACCACACAACACCATCCATCGGCGTAAACATGGGCGTCCCTCAGATTGCGCACCAATGACAGGGAGCGCTTTCTAGGTGGAAGGAGGAGACTCGGCCAAGGCTTCGGCTGGCTTCGACGGCGGCTTCCTCAATTAACCGCTGCTGAATAGTGCGGGAACTTCATTGTGGCATTTGCTTGTGCGAGCACACGCAAGCATGCGCGCACAAAATTTATCCGCTTGGATTAAAGCAAAAAGTGCCCCACTGCTAGAAACTTACTACAATCCGACTTCTTAATATTCACTCTTTGGCTTTTTTCGCTCTATGGAATACGAAAGAGGCGCAACGCAAGGTCAGAAACATAATTTCCGTCGGAGTATCGCGTGCTGTTCTGATGCTGCTCCCATCATAGGCTCGCACACCTTTTTACTCTGGGTCCCAAGAAAAGAAGAAAAATGCTGGGAATTTTCGCGCTGCCGAACCGATGTGACGACGGCTCCCCTCCCTCGCCTCCTGCTCTGACAAATTTCCCTGCTTCCAGAATCGCACGGTCAAAGCTGACACATTGTGCGGAGCACCGATACTGTCCGGTCCGCCTGTCTCCTACAGCTCAGGCGCGCCATGCAAGATCGGATTCTTCAAAAACCTGGGAACATCGCTGTCTCGAGGATAAAACTCTCGAGAATTTTGGCAAACCACCAGCCACGACCGACGTGGATCACATAGGCACGCAGGGAGTATTCCATACTTTGAGAAGTGAAAGAGTTCCTGTAATTCAATTCTGAAGGAGTAAACTCTTGTCCTCTATGTCTCCGTCCGCTTCCTAGGTATACCGCATTCCTGACTATAGCCGCTGTGAGCCGGAGGAATGACGCATTCTTTATAAAATTGAAGAGGGCGGGCTCTGTGTTTCGTCTGATGGTGAAATGAATGAATGAATGGTGTGCCTTAAAAAGCGAAAGGCTCCCTGCATGTCGAAGCTGGAGTAAACGTAAAATTTCCTCTGCTGATTAGAAGCGCTTATATAATGAAGTAAACAACCGCCAGGAAGACTAAAACAACCAGCTTACTCTTTGTGTGCGGCCTGCAATTTTCAGAGCGCAGCCAGCGCCCGGTCTGCAGCCTCTATACCTGGATAACATCCTTACCTGACAGCAGGGGGGAGACGGAAGGTTTCGGCTGCGGCTGTCCATCCTCGAAACTGTCGACATTCAGTTCGTAGAAACTGCTCTGTAAAGCTACCGCCTAAGAACTAGCTGCTCTGTAATTACGTAATATAAGCCGCGGCGACATAGCGCCAACTCATGCAGGCGTAATTAAGCGTTACAAAGAGAAGTTTGCATGTTCAACCCTCGTGCAATATCCCCATGGCGTCCTGACTCCCCCTACAGTTTGCTACTTCTCCGGCTGATTAGCAGGCACTTCACCATCCTATTAGGCTCTAAACACAAATACGCCCATATGGGAGTAAACAGGCAGTAAGCTGTACTCTAGAGCACTCCCATTTATAAGATAAATAGCACTAGGGGGACAGTTTACTCCCTGTTTTTTTACTCCTTTCCGTTTATAGTGTACATTGGCCGTTACAGAGATCCCTTTTGCTGGAGGCACCTTCCGACCCAATTTCTGACCAGGTACCACGCACCTGTCACCCCGCATTGTAAACGCAGGACACGCTCATGTCTATAGTCGGATACAACTGAAGCCTGTTCAATACCGCGCGGAATAGAATTCGTCCGTGACAAAAAGTAGGCCATTATAAAAGCCTTCCTCGTTGCCGAAACAAGACTCTAATAACCAAATTGTATGTTAAAGAATTTTGAACCTGTTAACTTGTTTGATAGAGTCAATCATTAAAAAGTTGGTTTTGTTCACTGCTGTAATTGGTCAGTGGAGTAATACAGGACACCGCGGACCATGGCCAGTTTTGCCAACTGCTGTTTTCTTTTTTTTTAAGCTCTATCCCACTGTAGTGTAAATTGGCGCACTGACGTAAACTAGGGGGAAAGTATGTTACGAAATTCATAGACGGGAAGTCTGGCTCGTATAGTTCAGAGGTCACATCTGTCACTAGCTCCGAGCGCATGTGACTTCGCGATAGACCACGAGCGCAGAAGTAGAGCGATGTTCTAACGATTACAGACAGCGCGTTCTACAATGACCTTCGTACACGCTCTGCGCCCACCGCCAGATAGCGCCTATCTGTGCAACAGGGCAGTGCGCTTTCACGGTCGCAAGCATCCCCGCAACCGCGACACGCATAAAATGGGTTCGAAGATTGAGTCAGCGCTGCCACACTCGTACATCTTTCAGGGCCACGCACGGAGCTGTGCTATCATGCAAACGGCACGTGACAGGTTCTCGACTGTCACGTTTCGTGATCGTTACGCCCTCGTGCACAAAAGACGGGGAGAGGAGGAACAGAAAGAGATGGAAAAGGTGGGAATAAAGGAGATTTCAATCCGAACGAACGACGAGCTTTCAGATATATACGTGCGCGGCACGGAATTATTTACGCTAGCGGGTTTACTAAGCGGCGGACAAAACCGTTTCGCGGCGCGGTACAGCCCACGGTTTGGCGCGCACGCGAGCATGGCGCGGTTTTGTTGGCGCGGACTTCTTTCGCCCCCGCCTGTATTTACGCACGTGTCACGTTAAAAATATCGCCTCCTCGCGCCTCGTACCAGACGTGGGCTCCGTTTTTTACGTCTTATGCGTTGAACTCATTCTTTTTTAATTTTTGTACATCACAAGACCTGTCCCATTATTGTTCTCTTTTTATTCACTTTTTTTTTCAGGCAAAATTTGACAGAGTGAAATGCAGTTTCAGGATTTAACCCGGCGTTCATCAAACGGAGAGTCAGCGCGCGCCTCAGTGCGCGACCAGCCGGAGACATTTACTACCCCTGAATCGTCGTTTTCCCTTTCCGGTATGTCTCTTCGGCAGCAGAATGCGCATGAAGAACTTTTCTCCTTTCGAACCGTAAACTGCCGCGTTCGCCCGTGGTCCAGAGAGTGTGGTCCAGGTGGGCTTCAATGCTGCCCGAGGAACTGGCCCTTTTGAAGGCGTGTCATATTTTGGAGAAGCATTAATTTCGAGAGTTGGTTCAACTGCAATTCGGAAAGGCCGCAGAGCAAACACGAAATCTGGAGAGAACAGTCAAGCTCCTCCTTAAGGGTAGGACGCGGTAGCCGATTTTTGGCCATTCTCAACTTTACATCTGCAGATCTGTGGGAGTCCTCATACCACTCCTATCGCAGTCGTGCAGCGGTTAAGCGGTGGCCCAGCGATGCATGCCAGGTGCTGCCATCGGTGGGGCTTGTGCGACCCAGCTTGCTTCTCTTGGGCAACTTCTCGCGACCAGTCATTAATTTTACTACCACCTGCTACGGTCACCAGTTTGCGCACACAATCCGCTGGGCCGGTTGTGATGACGCCGCAAGTTCTCGTCACCTTAGGTTGCTTCAGCGGAGATTTTCGCTCACTACACCGGCGCTGACGCTATCACGGTAAAACAAGAATCAAAGGGGGCAGGAACAAATTTAAAGGCTATTGTCACCCTGTGAGGTAAGCGATTTGCTTTGGGTGCAGAAACAAGGACGGGACCCGGACGCATTCCTCGCCATCGGAAGAATGCACAGTGTTTCAAAAATCTCTCGTGCTTTCTCTTGAATGTACCTTTCAAAGAGCTTGCATTGACTAAATAAAACTGTGCAGGCATTATCCGGTTTGCTGCTGTGTGTGGCTCAGTAACTGCTCGTGCCACGTTCCAAACATCTGGTGTGTTCCCGCAATTTTTTTTTATTCCAGATGTTTGCCATTAGGCATGATGAGAAATGGAGAGAAAGTTAGAAGAAGGAGTGTAAACAAGCCTCGCTTATAAAGTGGCAAAGGTTCTCGACAAATTGATTATCCAAAGTCCACTTGCGATACCCGTCTCCACAACGTCCCATCACAGGCCTACCTTCGTTAGGAAGCGTCGTCTCACGGAGGTTGTAGCCGGGCAAGTCCCCAATTTGCTCGTTGACGCATATTCCTGCCTGTATTAAACAATATAAGCGCGCCTATATTGTAGTAAAAAGAAGTGTAAATTCTCTAGCGCACTCCCGTTTATGTAAAAAGGAGTACACAAGAGGACCGCTTACTCCCGTTTTAGTCCTTTAGTGTTTAGAGTGTATAGCACAAGAGGATACCGTACACACCGCTGAAAACGCCTTTGACGAACTTAGTTATGCTTTATATGGAGCAAGGTCGGTTCTTGGCATCTTGATATACTTTTGCGCATTGCTATCCGAGCCTGTTAGGGGCGAATGCGATCCACACCCCTGCCCGGCCAGCAATCTGTTTGGATGTTCTGAGAGCCTTTCTGGACGTATGGAATGACGGCAGTCTTGCCCTTCTCTTGATCAGGGAATGCGGTTTTATGAGTCTGACACTTTCTTAACTGCGTGAAGACAAAATCAGCCACGCTTGAGAGTAGTCTTTCTGGACAGTCGGCATATTCCAACCTTATTATTAGAGCAGAAACTGCCTTAATTCAACGAGGCGGCCAAACGGTATGCTTAGGACCTGCTTAGGATTGCCTTCAAGCGCTTAGAAGTGAATGACCCGCCCTGGTGGCACAGTGACTTTACCGCTTAGGTGCTGTTCCAAAAGCCGCGGGCTCGATCCCTGCCGCAGCGGCCTTATTTCGATGGAAGCGAACGCCTGTGTGAAGCTGTGCGATGCCAGCGCACGTTTCACAACCTCACGTGGTCTTAATTAACCCGTAACCCTGCACTGCGGCGTCTTTTCTATTGTCTGCTGCATTGGGACGTTAAACTCCGCAATTTAGTTCAATTCAGGCTTCAAGATTGAATGGCAAAAGATTTTTGCGGGACACGGAGCGTACTTAGAGCAAAAATGAGATACAGATAGGAACCTTTCCATATACAAAAACCTTGACTTTTTGTCTACAGGGTGTTGCCTGGCCGCCTTAAAGGGTTCTGAGTCAGAGCGGAAAACGTCGTAAACGTTAGCTGCATAGTTAGATGCGGTTCAGTGTTGTCAGTGCGATGAAATACTAAGTAATGATCGACGTATAGCGAGACTTTCAATGCGCTTGTCAGAACCGAGCCGTCTGGACCCCGTATAGTATGTGCACCCAAATGAGGTCGCTTACTTGTGAGGACGTCACTGGTCTCTTCGCTTGTATCTGCCTCCCTTTTTCTCCTCGGTTTTACTTGGATCCTTTTCAGTGGTCACTGCGTTCTTTCCCTCATGTCACGTCGCGTCCTCCATAAGCTGTTCGTAGTGTCAGCTCGAAAATTCATTCGGTTGATAGTTCGCGCGCCTGTTTTGTCTCCCTTCCCGCGCCCAGTTTTTGGGTTTTTTTTCGCACAATTTCGTGTTCGTGAAAGCGTCTCTATAGCGCACACAAAGACGAGGACCAGGGCTGAGGTCAATGCAAGCGGGAATTACGTTGAGCATCAATAAACTGCGCACGCGTCAACGCGCAGAGTGAAAATGAGCGTACATGAAAATGCACGAATGCCTACATAAAAAAGGGCATAAAAATAACAAAATCACCACGTGGGCAAACGAAACCTGGCAGTTGTTGAACAATAAACAATAAAACCATAACTGTTTGGCGAATTGCAGCAGGCCCTTTTCTTCTTCAGTGACAGTCATTTGCCCACGTGGTCCTTCTCCTTATTTTGACATTTGTTTCTACTTTTCTTTGCTACCTTCCTTGCCTTTCCATGCGCGCTCATTTCTACTCCGCCGCAAGTATTCACGTGTCCCTTGTAAGGCTCCTAAGTGAGCCGCTTGCATCGCATGCGTCTCAAAACACGGGTGCCAGAAATTGGCGCGTGCCGACGATTTAGCCGGGGTGCTCCTCCTTATGCGACGCAACTCTGACATTATCGGAAACCCCGTTGAATGCTGCGGAGGCAATGTTTCACGCTGTACGTTTCAGGATCTGTAAGAGAAACCTGGGCAATGTGTTTTTTTCTTTTCAGTACTCTTCAGTGAAGTTAAACTCACACATGCGGTGACACATTCCTTCTTTTTAAATCAGACAGACAAACCGCCGCGGTGGCTGAGTGGTTATGGCGCTCGGCTGCCGGCCGGAAAGACGCGGGTTCGATCCCGGCCGCGGCGGTGGAATTTCGATGGATGCGAAATTCTAGAGGCCCGTGTGCTGTGCGATCTCAGTGCACGTTAAAGAACCCCAGGTGGTCGAAATTTCCGGAGCCCCTTCACTAACGCGTCACTCATAGCCTGAGTTGTTTTGGGACGTTAAGCCCCTATAAATCAGACCAAACCAAATCAGACAGACATTCATTGCAGTTTGGACTTTTGGTCGCTGCCTCCGTCCACGTGTGGCGTGCGTCTTCATCTCACTTCTGTCCATTTGCACGTGCTGCCTTTCGCGCAAAGGACTGGACGACGCCTCGCGCTACAGCTTCGTCTTGTGACTGACTATGGGAGGTGGTAGAAGGGACAGTTACGCCTTCGCCGAAAGCCGCGAAAAGCGCAATTATTAGGAACAAATCTTCGCCTTACAAGAGAGCACGGGTATCGATTCTGGACAAGAGTGGAATAGTCGTTTGACTTGATAAATTTGTATATGTAGGTAAATTTCAGTCAGGCACATGCACAACAATTCTGGACAAAGGCATTTTTAAGCGGGAAACCGTTTATGCACGCAATTTTTTCGTATAATGTAAGACTTCACTATAAGAATCAATTTATCCGCAGATCACCTGACGGCAGTCTTGTATCCTTTTTATTCACGTTTTTGCTATCGTCAGAAGCGTTGCCCATTTGTTTTCCACGGGAGTCTTAACTGTTCTACGCGATCGATGAAAACACTTTAAGAGAAAGATTTTGCTACATATCAGAAGAATGGACATTTAATATTTACGTAAAGTATCTAACAATTTTCCAACTTTCAAAATTTTTCTCCGAGAATGTTGGACATCCGTATAGTGTTGCTTATTTGCACAATACAAAGTTTATGCTTGAGCTATAACATGAATTGGGAAAGTAGTAGCACTGCGGTGAGGTCCATAACAATGGAGGAGTAGAATAATATTGTCAAACGAGTATGGACACCAAATATCTGCTCCCATGTATTTGTCTTCAAAGTGATGCATGGCCTAAAGCTACCTTTGACGTCAGTCATAATGCGGTTGATGAAACGAAAGAACAAGCAGCATGACAGGAGAAGTTCAATTATATATTGTTTAGCGGTCGTAGGCGAATACCACGTGGCGATCCATGTATGATAATCTCTTATGAATCATTGCTGAGCAGAAAATGTGAGACTTAAATCAGGTGTTCTCATACTCCCTTAAAGCCTATAAAAAGAGAAAGGTCGCAAATAGGCCGCTGATACCATCCTTCCTAACTCAAGGGCATATTAAGTTTCTATTTAAAACGTGTTTCTTTTTTCCTTACCCAGAAACCAATATCCTGAAGTTTAGGCCTCGTGGATTGATTTAGATTTTATCAATACATAAAAGACACCGCAGCTGCGGATGGAACAGCCAGGCAGTCACCATCGCCTTCTCCGGAAATGGTTGCCTGACAATAGCACAGACGACATGGCCTGCGCACAGTGCCACTGAAGTGTCTTACCAACGCCTGCTGACGGAGATAAATATTTAGAAACAATGGCCGCGGTGATCGTCGGCGGTGAAGGCCTGCCTAGCATTGCTCCGTCCCTTGCGAACGTCGAGCCTGCATGGTAGGAGATTACTTTGCCGCACGTTTGATGCTTACTGCTTTAATTTTACCGGGATTGCCTTTTCTCTTTCACCTTTACATGCTTTCATCCCTTTCCCCAATGCAGGGTAACAAACCGGTTCCCTCTCTCAGTTGGCCTCCTCGCCTTTACGCCTCCTCTTTCTCGACAGCCGGCAACATGTCGCCACAAAGTTCACGGTGCCCCATCTGCTGAGAAGACGGCATGGAACGAAGTGTTTATGTCCAGATCAAGAACTACGATCAAGAAGCAAAGAGGAATATCGGAGCAGCAGCGTTTGCTTGTCAGTCCCCAGCCACAAGAATGGCCCTCGCAGGCCGCAGGACTAGATAAAAGCCTCCGGTATCCGGCCTTCTTCCAGAGGTGTGCTAACCGGGAGGCTGTTCCTGCTCACGAGAGTTGATTGTATAAAACACTTTTTGCTGCTATAAACTTGTAGCAGCCGTGATCCCGCCACAAGGCTCTCGCTCAAGTAGTGTAAGTTTAGCCGATGGTTAAGCTGTTTATGCCTCCTTCGAATGGAAATGCTTTCATTCTTTGCCGTATGGCTGCGGGAGCAGAACTGTCGTACGGCGTCCCGGCCTTCGGCGAAGGCGTTGCAGCACTTCCTTTGGTTGCCATTGTTGCCAAGCAGGCTCGTGATCAAGGCAAACGAAACCGAGACGCAGCCTCTGAGCATTCAGTATTCTCCTTGCCTCAAAGGTGCATCTAAGAAGCAGTTTCTCCCGATTCGCCGCTGTCGAGTTCCGCCCAGTACGGGAGAAAAAGTGATCACCGCAAGGCCGCCCGAAACAAAGAATCTCTGGTACACTGGGGACCATGTGGACACCTACATGGTCAACCTATATAACCGTCAGTCTACTAATATGGCGCAGGTTCAAACAGCGCACACAGACGAGGACGGGCAGTCAGGAAGACGAACACAGCGCCGAGGAAAGAATTGAGTGAGTTGAGTTGAGGTGTTGAATGCTACAAGTGGGATTAGCCTTGCTTATTCTGCCGCCAATTGCTCCACCGTAGAGTCACTTCTATGTTAATAATGTTCTTCTATGTTAAGGCGAGCAGAATGGAGGCTGCACGCCTTCTAACATTTCTGCAGGCCACTGATCTTGTCTCTAAATGGTGACAGCAGGAACGAACTATGGCCTACTGTGATTGAATGTGTTCGTAGATGGTGTCTTCTGGAGTGGACTACGTCATACTGTGAGCGAATGTGTGTATGGATTGTGGCACTACAATGGACTACGCTCTACTATGACTGAATATGTGCCTAGATGGCCACGTCTGGAGTGGATTGTGATGTGGACTGTATGCAGTGATTGTGTGCATAGATGGTGACTGCGGGAGAGGAATGTGTGCTATTATAAGAGACTGTGCGGATAGCGGAGCAGATGCGACAGGTTTTAGCGCTGAGGAAAGTCACCGCTGTGTGTGCTACCTTACTCTCCATACTCGTCTGTGTGCGCTGTTTGATAATACCACGAAATACCGACTAGCCCAATACTACACTGTTCTCCAATATGGTGAGGTGGCACACTGCATTTCACGTCTACGTGCGCACGCTTTAATGGTATTCGATTCTGCCTGCATTGGGCGGCATATCCATGAGCAGCGGACAGCTGCTGAGTGCCTATGTGTAGCCACTGCGGCGCTCCAATTCTCTCCGCGCACTTTGCTGCAGCCCATGTTTTTGCATTGCACTTTCACTTCTTTAGAAAAATTTTTCATTTTTTTGCGAGCAAACTTGGCGAGTGCTGCCGTAAAAGTGGCGTCCTTCGCCCGTCAGCAGGCAGGGGCGATCTTTTTTTCAGAAAACGAGTTGCTAAACGCGCATATACACAGGCCATGCATCTTGTCGGAGAGTTTGTGCAGATGGCCCGGCGGAGCAAACTGCAGAGAACTTTTACTGCTCTCGTTCTTCCATTTCAATCTGCTCGTTCTTGCTTCTTTTCTCCGTGTAATAAAAACACAATGGTAGGAAATGTGAGTCGATTTTACAGACGTTGTTTCAGAAAACAACACGGCGTGCGTCTATCTGCGCCGTATGGAAGGTGCGCAGCAGATGGGGCATGGAATGAGAATTTGTCGCGACCCATTATTTTCGTCGCACTTTTTGTTATATACTTGTTGCTCTTAATCCATCATTTTATTGGAATGAGAGCAACATTTGAGGTGAAATACACCTGATGACAACCATACTGCCACAAGAGAAAGGGCCTATAGATTTCTCAAAATCATCGCCGTTCCAGAAAAATTCACTCAGGTCCTTGCCTGAAACACGGGCCGCTACCTTTCCGGGGGCATCACATTACTACCTAGATTGCGGCCAACATCCAAATAGCCAATATTCGACACCTCACACGCGGATTCCCTGCCAACATGTTGCCAGGCCACAAACTATACACTTTGCGAAAACCATTGATGCCCATCGCACCATTATTCCCGCGGTCCTTTCCACTATGAAGCCTGGATCAACCTCGTGCTCTTCTTTATATACCCGGCGTCAGAAATAATGCCTATTTGTGTCCCCAACATTAAAACAGGTCATGATAACCACTTACGTCTTCTGCTCCATGAACTCCCGCAAGGACGACCGTAACCAAAGTTAAAACATCACACCAGACTTCTTCGACGCGTGCAGAACTTGCTGCTCTTCGTGCCTCCAATGATGAAGGGCCTCCATGTTGTCTATTTTCTCCGAGTCAAGAGTACGCCTACGAGGATTACAAGCCGCTCTTCACCTCGGATCCCACGAGCAACTATTCACGGACATCTGAATGCTGCATCACTGCCATCACTAAAGGACACGATATATTCTACCAATGGCTGCCAGGACACAGCTGTATCGGAGGAGATCACCGCGCGGACAAGGCTGGAAGAGCTGCCCACAACGAAGGTTACTTTGTGTCGGTTCCAATTTCGAGAGTAGACGCAGCGGGCGGGCTTCGAATAGTCGCGAGGTAGGTCACACTTGCCTCGTGCTATTCGAGCCGGTTTTCCAACCCGCGTCTGCATTCCCGGGACCTGGCCTCCAGCTCCGACTTCCAACTCAGGAACCACTACTCCTTCTTCATTGATAGCACCGCATGCGCTGTATGCAGGTGTGACGAGCCTATAGCACACATTCTTTTTGCATGCCGTACACACTGTGCCGAAAGACAGTCGTTGAGCCATGCACTGGAGCCTCGTAACTGATCCCCGCCCGCTGACGGAGATGAGAATACTCGTACGATGGCCGCATCAATCGTCGGCGGTGAAGGCCTGCATGCCAGGTGCTGCTCTGCTTTTTGTGGCCGTCCAGATACCGTTGACAAGAGACGAAGCAGCAAGACATCTGCGAATGTTTCGCCGAAAAGAGATTTTAGCGTCATGGATTTCTCCTGGCAACTCCACATGCCGTCTGCACCGCCTAGACCCGTTACTTCAACTCGGTCCTCCGTCCGGCTTCTCCGCTGCGATGCTACGCTGTTGTGTCGCCTGTGGTTGGGAGTGGCATTCACAAATGCCCACTCCCACTTAATCGCAATGGCAGACTCTCCTGCGTGTGAGATCTGTGGGTGCGACGAAACTATAGAGCACCTTCTTTGTAACTGCCCTCGGTTTCAGCGTGAGTGTGCACTCCTAGCTGCAACACTCTGCCGTTTAGATCCTCGGCCCCTTACTGAAGCCAAGATTCTGGGTCCTTGGAGCAAGCCTTCATCACAGAGGACAGCTTTGAGGGCACTTTTCAAGTTCTTGAAGGACTCAGGACTGAGTGCAAGGTTGTGAACTATCAGTGTGTGCCATGTGTACCCTGCAAGTAACGGCCAACGGACATGTGGAAAAGTGATCATCTCCCTTGGTTCTCTCCCCTTTCTATCTCTCCCTCAGTTCCCCTTCCCACGTGTAGGGTAGCATACCGGGCGCTGCCTAGTTAACCTCCCTGCCTTTTCGTTTGTCTTTCTCTCTCTCTCTCATTGTGGGCGTTGGGCCCGTGCGAAAAACTACGAAGTCCTCGCTAACTTCAATCTAATATGAATTTAGAATCGCAAGACCCTATCGCTTAGCAGAATAGGGAAACAATGGGGTGCCGGTGCAAATGCGCGGAACAACTCGTATGTTGTAATCTGCTTGTCGATATTATCGTTAATCCTCGGATTTTGTATTCTACGGCATCACGCCCTCTATGATGGGTAACTTGGAAATTGTTCATTTCTGTTACTGTTTTATTTATATAATTCCCACCCAGCAACAGCCCGAAAGGGCTAACAGTATTTTAAATAAATGCATAACACGTCTTCGGGTAACTGTTCTGCGCCTACGCAGCGGCGCCCCACTGTTCCACTCTATCCGCCAAGCCGTTATGATCCAATTATTCTAAAGCACCCTAATGCGGTCAGATGCGCCTAAAGGGAGGCCCTACGTGCAGTGGCGTCGACCGATGCTCATGACGCTGTGGTTAATCCTGTTAAGCCCTGGTCAGTCCCCCTTCATCTGCCACCCCTGCGATGGCATGCTAGGAGATCAAGCACGACGTCATGAGACTCGGTCGACGCCGCAGGCTATAGAGAGCTTCCATTGAGGGGAATTCGCCGCTACGTTTTTGAGTTGTATCTGGGGCTGCTTGGCTAAACTGCATTGACCAACTCGAAGCTAGAACAATGTTGCTCTAGAGTATTTTGGGGAACCGCTCAAGGTTAAGTAGACTTCAGTTTATCGGAGAACGCAGCATGGCTGGAAAGATGGTAACACTGATGAGTCATCACACCCTAAATGAATCTTAACACCTTTGTTCGTGCCGCCCGTACGTCGTTTTAGAACCGCTAATTCTGGATATCGCATCAAGCGATGGTAGAGCTTGAGAACCCTATACTCCACTTTGACACGCAGCCAGATCTGACACCTGGGTTCTTACTTGGTTTATCTGATAAGTTGCCACAGGGCATCAGACTATAGCGGTTCGGAAGGACTTATCCTTTTACTTTACGAAGCCATTGAACTTCATAAATTTGCCATGATAGGCCCTCAACACCGCCCTGCGTCAGGTCTGGTCAGACGCATAATGAGTGCTTCATTTTCGATGAAACGTACAATGCAGTGGAGCTGCAGTGCTTTGTTACAGTCGACTACACGATGCACAACTCAAGACATGCACAGACGCTGCTGTGACGACTAACTCTGTTATTTGCAGGTGAACTGCAGAGCCCTTCAACACATCATTTTCAGGTCGCATGGAGACAGTGCACTGTCGTCTGGACGACAAGAAATATATAGATTCCTGTTTTTTTAATTATTTCAGTTTAATAGTTTTTGCGGTTCGTTCTTTCTGACCTCAGTGCGCTGAGTTTTCGTTTTCATGTCTGCAGAGTTCGCTACATGAACGCATGTGCTGTTTCTGTATGAAAGCTTCAATTGTCTGTTTACAAGTCGAACTCTTATGTTTGTGCATGCTGACAGGTCGAGTTAACAATTAAAAAGAATTACCTTTATACCTCGGTAATTGTTTCTTCTTCATGGAAAACAGGTGCTTTCGCGAACGACAGTGCTACACTTACCACTTGCCGCGCCAACTCATCTCGCGGTTCTTTAGTGGTTCGGGAAGCGCTTTATGTCTCCTCCAGGAGCTGTTGTGTCCTGGATGCCTTCAGGTGACGAGGCGTGGCACGTGCTGGCGAAGAACTTACCTTTGTTGACTTCGGATGACTTCGGTGCTGAAGCGCGGCCCCGAAGCGGGTCGTTGGTCTGAAGCGCTAAAGACTTTAGCCCACGAGCACTGACGTGCCCACCGAACGAACCGAAGCAAAAATATATGAACGGAGTCCAAAATAGGGTAGTAACGTCGCAACGTGTGCAGCCCATTGGCTTTGGAGTATCGTGATCCAATATTGTGCCACCGTGAACGGCGTTATACAGCGATGCCTGTAAAGGCTGGTTCACATGCAAGCGACTGAGCGATTGAGCGGCGCGTCGCAGCGAAAATTTCCAACTTGTTGGAACCTCGGCGCTCATCGCTGCGACGACTCAAAACAGGTTTTTGCGCCCAGGCGGCAGGATTCGCTAGCGTTTTCGCTTGCATGTGAAACAGGCTTAAACGTGCCGTTCGCTGAGATCGTGTCGTCGCGACCTCTATATCATAAAACCTGCACAACCGCGCAACTAAACATCTATTTGTGCGACAGAAGACCCCAACACACAACCCAACCCCAATGCAAATATATCCTACACTCCTACCCATTACCACAGCGGTTCTTGCTCGCCTCTTCAGACACGGCACATACCAACGAGGGGGGACTGGTTCGGAATTGGTGTTGAACGCCGAAGAAAACGATTGAAGCGATTGCAAAAGGTAAAGAGAGGATCCATGCGTTCACGAAAAAGCGTGCATTCCAAGGGCACATTAAAAGCTGGTAATCGGCGGTAGACGTCCGCTAGCTCCCACGTGCCTTTTTTTTTTTTTTCACGGCTTGCTGAAGAGAAAATTCCGCGCTCACGCCTGACGAAATACGCAACAGGCTTCTGCCGGCTGGCCAACAGGAAAAGCATCAAGCTCGTTTATTCTCTCCCCCCCCCTCTCTCTCTCTCTCTCTCTCTCTCTTTATTCTGTAGGTAAAGTCTTGCACAGTAGTCCACACACTTAACTGTCTATGGAACAATGGAACGATGAGCTCCGTCGTGCCTTTGTCGCGTTCATCAACACCGACGGAGCTTCATGGCTTTCTGAGACACGAGAAGTAAATCGCGACTGAAATGTGCATGGAAAATGAGGTGTTGGCTCCAGCTTTGGTAAACCCGTAAATGGCGCCAGTGTACTCCCCATTGCGCTGTTCGAGCACTCCAGACAAGTACCTGAATACCTATCTGTACAGCAACGTCGTTTATACAACACGCACGTAGTTTTTTCGTGACAAAGAAACAAAAAAGTCTTACGCGTATATTTTGCGAAGATGGGAAATAATGGCGCGCACGCAACAAGACAACGTTATGCCATGTTACTCATCCCCTGAACAGTAACAACGGCAGCTCTATTCACAGCTGTAACATGAGCAGCTAATTTAACGAGGAACTGCGCGCGCAGCTGTTGCCCAAAACGACACGCATCGAATACAAAGCCATCGAGTTGACTCTGTACACCACCGAAGACTCTGCCACAGACGGACGTCGTAGAGGGCTTGCCAGCAGAGCACATGAGTTACGGCGTGTATCGTTTCTTGCCCTCGTTGGCGGCTTGCGCGGCCATTTTTCAGCGGTTTAAGCGGAAAATGAGCGAGAAATTGGGAACGGGAAAAGTTGAATGACTTCTGCGGTGTATCGACCTGCCGCCTTCAGCAACGGGAGCACATTCCACGCAACAAAAGCGAAAAAACTAAAATGCTGAGAGAGCGAGAGAAACCCAGCCGTTGGGGAATTTCAAACACAAACCGGGGCAACTTCGAAACCACGCTGAACGAACGCGCCGCAGTGAAGGCAATGCTGGCCTGTCGTCGGCGACCTCTTTCATGTCCTTCCTTCGCCCTTCGCTTCCTCCACCTGTCATTCCTGCTCAGTACAGAACAAGCCGATCAATCTGTCCGCATGTCAGCAACGCAGCCGCCTGTATTGGTCAGTGTCATTCGAATACGGAGAAACGTTGAGCACCAGAGGTGGACTAAAGCATCCGCCAGGAAAATAACAGGGTTGTATGGGTATTTTATTCCCATGTTATTTTTATTTTAATTTTGTTAGTAACTCAAGCGTCGTTACGTCCACCAATAGGTGAAGGTGTACGTGCCGTTTATATTGGTCAGCGACGAAGAGCAGAAGAAATTGTAGAATAAAATTGAGATATACCCCTCATATATGTTACATGATGTGTGCTCAGCGCACAGCGCACACATTTCGCTGAAGGCGCAGTAACCACGGGTCGTGGAAATTTTCCATGCCTCCGTTGAGTGAAGGAGGGGCTTGACCCACCCACGCTCCAAGGACATGCATGCGGTATGCCTGCACTTCTTTCTTTCCTCCGTTTTCGACCACTTCATCCCTACCGTAACGGCGCGGTTCAGGTGTCCACCAGGAAGGAAACAGTTACTGCGATCTTCCCTTCCCCATAACCTTCCATGCCATACCAGCCACACTGAGGCACACGTGCAGTGGTTGCAACCCGGAGTTAACGGACACACTGACGTCCGCGCCAACGGGGAATGCACACGCACTCATGTCTTCGCCAACGATCAACAGCCGCCAGCTCGGGCGTACGAACTCAAAGCCAAGCAAAGCAAAGCGCGCGCGCACACGGCGCAGCGTCGCTCCGTGCGCCGGGCAGCCTCGCACGCCGCTACTTCGTGACGCTGCGAGAGCAGCGGCTGCCCTGGCGCCATCCGGCGATGCCCTGCGTCCCGGGGCCGCCGACGTTGAAGCGGAGTACCGACGGCCAGCAGCAGCATTCCCCCTCGAACGAAGACAGCAACGGAGCGACCCCTTCCTCCTCCTCCTCCGCACCCTCCTTCGCTGCACGCACGCAGGCCGCGGAGCACGCGACGTCCGAGCAAAAAACAGCGCGGGAGGCGGCGGAGCAGCCCGCATTATTCTTCGCTAGATTTTTTTTTTTCTGGGCGATCCAACAGATGCACGAAACGCGAGTTCCGCTAATGGAGCACCTCTTCCTCCTCTCATCGGCAGAGCCTTGCCCTGACCTTTCGTATACATGCTTCGACAACACCCTCGCCTTTCCCAACCCTTCCCGATAGCTCAGCCTTCAGCTCATTCGGTAAGCCGTTCCACCTCCGAATTGCACTCGGCAGAACCGTTGCCGCTGAGTTTTATTAATTTATTCCCTTAATGTCCACAGGAAATTAATACACAGGCGAGGGAAGTAATGGGAAAGCATTGTTATGATAGCATGATAGCACATATTTTTTAAGCAGGGGATGACAGCAGTATCGGTAGGAAAGCCGTTCCAATCTGCAGGTGTGCGTGGAAAAAAAGGAATTGGACAAGGCGACAGTGAGTGAATAGAAGTGGACGGACAACGTGCAGCTGATGGCTGGTGCAGGTTGATATGCGCGCTGGGGGAGCAGTATAATGTGCGGCGCGCACTGGGCTGTTTCAGATTTCATGGAATAAAGACAGGCTGCAACTGTGACGACGGAGTGATACGGGCGATAAACCGGATGCTGTTTATAAAGCGGAACAGCTGATGTTATAAGAATGCGATGCATGAATGGACCTGGCAGTGCGACTTTGAATGGACTCACGAGATAAGCTTGATGCCGATTGCAGTTTTACCCTTGAATACACACTGAGGACCACTGCATCCATCTTTTGTCCTTAAAAAAAAAATGGAGCCTATGGCGCTTGCTGGGTATATTTGTTTGTCCGGCGGCAAAGGAAGCCTACTCTGCTGAAAGAATTGCAATTAAAATTTTCTCGCCACTACATTCAGACTCATGACGTCTACAACGGAAAAGACTCCGTGATCACCGTGTGCAGTGAATGGTGGTGTAGCATAGCCTCTGGGATACGGGAATTTTACTTGCGAAGTCACCTGAAGATGGCAACACCTGTGTTTTATTTTTTCCCCTTTTCTCGCTTCTCAAAGCTCCGATCTAGTTTAAGAAAGAATCCGGTAATAAATCGCTACAAGCCAGTTTTAGTTTTACCTCAGGGTTTCTTTTATATCTCGCATTATTTCCAAATTTCCACTACTCTATCCAAAAACCTCCATCCCATCCCTACGACTCAAACATCAGGCGAGTTCTAATCGTCGATATGAGACAATGAGACTTGTACGGGCTCCTACCTTGTGCTACCTGCTCTTTCAGAGAATCGTATGTACATTCAATGCTTGCGCCAATTTCTTATACTACTGGTACTATCAGGAACCTTACATATTTTCTCTTTTTTTAAATAAAAAACCATTATTGGGCCAACCCTTAGCATCTCCAAACGTCAGGTGTTGTCTCGCTACAGTAAATTATCCAGGGTTGCTCAATAGATGAACAAGTGGTGTAAGAAACTGAGACTGGGGAGCGCTGGAATCTAGACAAGGAAACAACACCACATAGGAACACCACGAGACAGGAGCGCACGTGTCTCATGGTGTTCCTATGTGGTGTTGTTCCATTGTCTAGGCTCTAGCGCTCCCCAGTCTCAGTATGGACGATCAACTAGCCGCCTACAAAGCTTTACTGAGGTATAAGACAGAAAAGAATAGGGGAGATATAATAATACAAAGAATTCCCTCCCATTTTCCGAGGGCACCACAGCAACTCACACCCACCAGCACATCAACGCTGCCCACAGTTGTGTAGTGAGTTGAATAAAGTTTTCTCCTTCAACTACAAGACGGTTACCGCTTTTATGGTCGGCAAGAGTTGCCACATTATAACAGAGATCCTGCAGTAAGGGCCTCCTTTCATTTGTGTCCTGTGGCAATTTTCCAAGTTTCCCACCTTCAGACAGCTTCTGAAAAGGAAGCGTAGTTTGCTGAAGAGCTCTTAGAACTTTTGCACAATGCTGTTGGCTGAAACACTTCTGGGTCTCGAGAAAAAACCATACGTTGCGATGTCTACAGGCCGTAACACGAAATTCATAATAAAGGCTAATAAATAAAGAAAAATGAATAGATAATAAGACCGCAGGGTTCTGCTCTTCATCTTTCATTCGTCTATAGTATTGTGGGCCAGCCAATCCTTTGCGTAGAGTACGGGTTTTGAGCAAAGCATTTCAGAATGCTTATAGAAGTTTTTTTCTTTTGCTCTTCTCACCCCAAGACCGCCGGTATAAGGAAAACAGCTCTTGACCTTACTTTCTAAATGCACTTAACGGCCGTATACAGACGCATCCACTTGCGCAATAAATTGTGCGCACAAGGTTAGAAAAGCTGCCCGCTCTTATTTTTTAATTTTTTGTTCTCCACTCCACAGACCCGCCACTTGCTTCGCTGAATCTGAACACCCGCAAGCGACTCGCCCATCACGCTCTCGGGCAAGAGCACGTGGTGCTCGGAGGGAGACGGCTGCAGGGCTCGTTAATAGCTGGCTGCACCGAGCACAAACCATATGGGCCGTTTCAAACGACCAATTAAACGAGGAAACCTGCCATGAGCTTTATGAGTTCTGCCTCACATTTGCCATTGAGAAAAAATTGGCGCGAGAAACGAAATTTATGGCCTCTCTATACAGACGACGAGCGAAGAAGCGGGGCGCACGACGGTCGTGCGTGGTTGATCTCTGCTTCCCCTGGTTTGTTTACAACGGGCTGGCATAGGGGAAAACAAAACAAAAACAAAAGCCAGCAATCAGTTTCAATGGAGAACTTTTAATTTTTTTCACATTCGCATTAGTTTGACGCAACAAGATTCGTCGCTGCGCTGTCAATGTGAAATTGTAGGGGCTGAGTTGTCGCTGAACTTCTTTCATACCCTTTTACGTAGCGCAATGAAGACAATTTTCGGGGTCGGTGCAAGCGGAAATTTCGTTTCAGGAACCCTTGCATCATAATTTGCTACTGACTTGTTTTTTTTTTCCTTCTTGCCTGATTAATTATCACATGCGTACGACTGTGCCCTCGACCGACGGCATCTCCGAACTCGGCACTATATCATTCGAAACACGACTACGCCTATATGGGAGTAAACAAGAAGTAAGCTCTCCTCTAGCACACTTGTTAGATGACAGTTTACTCCCTTTTTTACTCCTTTGTTTTTAGAGCGCACAAGGTCGCAAACTATATAAGCTTCACAATTAAGCATGCACTTGGGGCTGAAATACGCTTCCCTAAACGCACTTACTGGACAAAAGTTACATATACCGTCGCAATCTAAAGAACACGTGGCAAATGTTCGGTTGCTGACGTATAAAGTGAGCATAAAACCCCGTGTTTGTAGGCTTTCAAAGTGAACCTGAAAGTGAAGAGCCTTTACACCGTATGCACGCAGTGGTTTTTGTTGCAGCTGTATCCTATAATCAAGCGTGAGAACACGACGAAAAAGGAAGCAACCAAACAGGAAGCGGCAGACAGTACACAAGAAAGAAGCACGACTAAATAACAGCACGCCCTGAAAACATCAAGGTGACAGATTCCCTGGCAACAAAATAGTACACGGCTGCACGACAGCACATTACGTCTTCGTGTATGCTAGGTTAGGCGTACACGCGGAGCTGCTTGGGGCAGAACTTCAGCTTCGGCGAAACACAGCGATACCTGTGGAGCGAAATGCGGAAGCCGTAAGGGAAGACAGCTGAAACAAGAACCGCTCGGGGGAGCATCATGAACTACGATACAACCAACCATGGTGCATAAATATACGCCAGTGTGATTCTCTCGTTCGAGAAGGGCAGGTCATGTGTGAAGCAGTGAAAAGACAAACTCATCAGCTTAAGTGCGCTAGAAAATCTACTTCGTGGGTTTAAGGATTAGACACAGACTAGAATTGATAATCCACCTACAATGAGATACCGAGTGATGCCGTTGCAGTTATATGTGCTACAGACTGCCACAGGAGTTTTTGCTGGAGCCACACTGTAGCTTCGAAAGTTACAGCAACCGCATCGGGTTTTGCGTAGTTCTGGGCGGACCGTATGCCACGGTGGTGTTGGCATTGGGGAAAAATTATGAGCCCATAAAAAATCCTGCGCCGGCAATTCGCTCCAATACCTTTTCCAACCGAACAAAATCTGAAGCTTCCAACTGTTAAAACATCTTCCTGGAACGCTTTGCGTACAGACTTCGAACATATCTCGCCAGTGTGTCAGTAATTTTTAATTATAATCGAAGGAATTCGACAGGTTAATTCAAGTGGCTAAACAGCTTCGACGCGCTTTTGCGCTGCCCAGTACACAGTGGAATCGTGCCGCTACCAATGCTGGAAGAAATGCTGATAGTGCAGGTGGCAATGCGCAAGGCATTTCACCGCATGTAAGAATCACGTCTCATTCGTGCCCAAAGCACCACCGTACCGCAGTAGTAAGAAAACACCTGCGGCAGCCTCACATGTGTCCCTCCCAAGTGCCCCGCCCCGCGCCAGGTCTCCCCATAGAACTTCCAAGCGATCCACTGCGGAGCGATGGTGATGACTGAACGACGACGCTGGGCTAGAGGGCTTGGACGCAAGCAAAATTGCGCTCACATTTAAATGTGCACTAAAGAGGATCCTGAGCTTGCTTTTCTACCAGGTAAATCGATCTACACACTCCGAGCATTCTTAGAAACTTGTAGTTATTGCCCTGTGCGGACGATTGCCCTATTAAAACGGGATTAAACGTCCCGTCCCGGCTCACGCCTTTTTTTTTTTTTTGTAACTGACCTCCGAGAGTTGGAAGAGTGAACCAAAGCGTGGAGTGCCTTTCAGACAGTCGCGTGGCGACTGGCTGAAAAAATTACGAACCCAGAATCCTGTTTCGTGCACCTTTAAACTACGGCAATACAAGTATTATAGTACGTTGACACCAGCAAATGGCGGGCGATTTTCTCAGGCGCCTTTGCACCTTTAGCGCACTCTTCTACAAACACAACTTCTGCTTCGTAAACCGTCAGAAATGACAATAAAAATGTTTCTAACTGGTATTTCATCACAGTAGTGTGTGCAAAGGTGGGACAATCCTTCAGAAATGCCTGCGGCGCTCAGACGCCGGAAAAGACTTCATGAAGAGGACACCACGTGACGTTCGGCCATGTTATAATTATCGAGTTGGTTTAGAGCGCATTTCCTTATCGCCTGTGGCGGCGTCGTGAGTGTGTTTCGCGCTCAATCTCGAACGTGCCGAAGGGGGAGCTGGCGAACTTCAAACTGCCGTCAGCATCCATGGGGCTCAATTGGCTCGCAGACGAGCGATTATTTATTCCACTCTCCATTACAGCGCTGGTCGCGCGTCCTCGTTGCGCGCGAGGGGGAGACGGAGGGGGGGGGGGGGGGGGGGGGGGAGAGGCGTCACATCGCGGGGTGTAATTCGCAGAAAGCTCGGGCCCAATTTGCGTTCCCCTGAATGCCGCTGCAGCAGCGCGCGCGCCCGATCGGAATCGCTTTCGCAGCAGCCTCTCCGGAGAAGCCCGACGTCGTGCGTGTCATCTGATGTTGACAAACGCACGGCAGTCCCATCTGCAGTCTCCGCTGACGCGTAATCACCGGAACGTCACTCACCGAGCAGAGCGAACCCCCCCCCCCCCCCCCCCCCCCCCCCCCTAACTCCACGCGGTCGCCTGAGGATGTTAGCTCAGCTCTTCGGTCGTCAGCGCTGGCGTGGAGAAGGAGGCCGTAATCGGAAAGCGGCTGTGCGAGACTTTAGATCCTAGTGACACCGCTTGTTCTCAAAGGGGCGCATTTTTTCTTTATTGAGAGGGCAGCAGGACAGGTACTGCGGTGGCCGAAAGCATTTTTAAGCAGATTTGAACAGTCCGAGAATCTTGAAGGAAATCGCGGACGATGTCGTGTGCGTACGTTGAACTCGAGACTAAACTGCTAGAACCGCCTGAAAACAGAAAAGAAAAGATAATCAAAAGCAGAACTTGCACCTTGAGCAGGCATCCATTATAGTTCAATATAGATTAAATTGTCGGGCCAATCGGTTCATTATGTGCAATGGTGGAATCAGCGAAACAGGCGCAGGACAAGAGTAAGGAAACACACACACAACACCGCTGGACTTACAACAACGGAAGAAGGCTTTTAAAAGCGGAACTAGAGGTATTGAGGTTATGAAATAGAGAAGATTGAAAACTCGGCTAAAATCTTCGTAACTGCCACAGATTCCATGTTTGAAAGAGGGAGTTTGTTCCTGTCGGCAACCGTAAGTATTCAGTATTTTTAGTTAAGGAAATCTGCCTTAAAGCATGCGCAGCCGACGAATGTTCCTTAAAAGGGAGAGCGCTAGAGGGCACCTTAGCTTGGCCACGAAGCGCGCCGCTTTACCGACCTTGTTATGCGAAGAAAACTGGTAGACGAATCCTTGGTCAAGCGCGCACGAAAGCACTATTCAAACATCGTTTTAGACAGCCCGCCATAAGTACTTTTACTGCCTACAGCTACTCCACCCATGATGCATGGAACAAGCATCGAGTTGCGGCGACTGAAGAGATTCACAATTTGCCTGGTACAAATTGCGGGCGAATCTCCGCAACTCCTATACGACGCGAGAAATGCCGGTGATGTATATAGTAAGACTAATCCGCTTTAAATGACTACAGTGCCCCAATTTCGGTTGCAGGTTTCTTTCTTGTTGTGGGGCGCGAAAGGAACTGTAACCTAAACGCCCGTATGCAGTTTTAATTACATTACAACAACTAAACCAGCCAGCTGCAAGACCTGAAATGACAACAAATAACGTAATTATATTCCCTTTTGTGTCGTGCCTCACGTGCACCTAAACACCAACCATGGTTCACAGCCCTCGTTCGGTTGATTAAACGGGAACCGAAACAGCATCAAGAAGAAAATCATTGTTACCTATTTAGCGGTCGTAAGCGAATACCACGCAGTGATTCATGTATATTAATGTTTAACGCAAAAATCTGGCGTCTATAGTCCTTTCATACGCAACAAAAAAGGTTGTCACCGCCGGTCGAGCGGCGCGAACTTGGTGACATTTTTTTTAAATATATTTTTCTAGCTATTGAAAAAAAGTGTATAAAGTTCTTCTCTGTCCTTTCTCAACATCGCTCCCCTCTGTATTTCACCCCGCTATCCCCTGCCTGTGCCTTTATTTCCGCCGGCCGCAGCTCAGGTGCTTATGATATCAGATAGCAACTGCCGGGGTGGCAACGTTTCCCCCCCCCCCTTTTGTATTTCTTTTTTCAATAATAAACCACTGCTACTACTACTGGCAAAGCACCTATCATACGCTTTTGTTTGCGTATACTCCTTCGACGTAGGCCGGCTACTCCCGCAGAATAGATTAGATAAGTACATCAAATAAAAATTAACAAGCCCGCTCCAGCTGAGCAGTAACGGAACTCACTCACCTCAGCTCCCACTCAAATTTCCACAGGCTTCTTCGCTTTTACTTTCCTACGCACAAAATAGCGCTTGCTCAAAACCAAAATGTCGGGCGACAGTCGAATCTGCTACAACTGCACTTGAGAGTGGACAAGCTCTCGCCAAATAATGGTGTGAAGCGCTTTTTAGGCAGGTTTTTTTGTTGTTGTTGTTGTATTTACCGAGAAACGTGCAGTCGTCCACACACCAGTCTAGATCGCTGCAACGGCGCGCTGTGGTATACAGTTGTGTCATTTCCGAGTGGCCTAGGACTCTGAACTTGGCCTTCTCGTGCAAAAACACTCCCATTGGTCATGTTTAACTCCTCGTGTATTTTAAGCCTGTATCGGGACCACCATACATAATGTCATAATGTCATAAAACGCATTCCCAGAGTGCGCCTCTCGAGCGCTTTAGACAGGTGCGTGGAGGATTGTACAAGTGACGATACCTACGCGAAATGTTAAAGCTTTTAATGTGCACTGAATAGCACCCGGTGGAACTCCGAAGCGCACACACACGGTCACAGTGCGGCATCCCGTTCCCACCCAAGACGACTAGCTGACGCGCGCTGCCGACGTCGGGGAGGGGTTTTCGCTGAACCTGAGTGGCAGCTCGCTATATCGGCGCTTAGAAGCTTCAGGTGGCCCCGCGTCGATACCGCGCGCGGTACACGCGGGGCGAGTGAACGAAGAGAAGAAAATAATTGGGCGCCGAACTATTAGGGCCGCGGCGCGTGAGATGAGAAGGGCGTAAATCAATCGAGCGGCAGCGCGCGCCACGACAGCGTTTGGCGACGATACACAGTGGCGCAGGTGCGCAATGAGGGACGCGGCTTCGTAGCGCGCCTATCGGAGGCCGCTGGACAAGTGCGCCTATATCTGCGCCCTTCCCCCCCCCCCCCCCACCTCCCCCACGGCAGATTTCATACGTATCGGCGAATTGAAGCCTGAATTGATTGCCACGTCTTAATCGTTAATAGGCTACTCCCACGGGAAACGGAGCTAGTAGGAAATGCCGGAGGATGAATACAGTTGTCGCCACCACCGGCCAATTTTGAAAGCAAACTGCATTTCGTCCAGTTTTTTTTTTTTAGCGCTCGGATCTCTGAGGCTAGACCACACCGGCATTTACTTCCAGGGATGATCACGGAGTCTTTTCCGGTCTTGACGTCACGAGTTTGAGTCGAGCAGCGAAAAAATTTGTAAATTCAATTTTCGCAGCGAAAAATGCGTCTCTCGCTACCGGGAAAACATTGATAAAGCCAGAACGAGCCATGGAAGCAATGTTGGCAGCACTCTGGAAGTGAAAATTTGGCGGCGATGCAAATATAATGCCTCAACAGTGGCAACCAGGAGCGGTTTGCGCACTCCTTTAGCATGATTCACGAACATTTTGACTGTATTTATTTTTATTAATAATCACACACTCACACTACTGGCTGCCAAAGCGCAGCCGACGGTACCTGATAAATTGCAGGTATACCGCTACCGCCATAGGACAAGCGAACAATCTCCACTGTAACAACTGCAGCTCAGTTGAGGCAAGCAGTGCTGTTCAGCTTTGCAGAGGAGCGGCCATGTTACGAGCAGAAAATGTAGGTTCTCACACAACTGCCGCTAACAGGTCGTTCAAAGCTCACAGCTGCGTCGCGCACTGATAGTTTTATTTGCCAGTGTTCAGAAGATTCTACTGCTTAACACGCTTTAAAACACTCATCTATTCTCCTTTCACACGTATTGCGCCCAAACCATTATCCGCTTATCTTTATTATTTGTTACTTTATTTAACTCTATTCTTCACTCTTGTCTCACTGCCTCTCTTCCAAAACACCTCCTCAAAGCGGAGTAGCATATCGGCGCTAGTTAACCCTTTAACGCCACAAATTACGAAGAAGTGAAAAAAAAGAAACCATAGACTCTACGCTACCGACATTCAGAGCCCAATGTCATAATTGTTTTTAGTCCCAGCTGGAACTGCGCTGAGTTGTGTAGAAGAGCAATTTCAAGGCTCATGTCGTTATGAATGTCGCCCAAACTGTTGCTCTTGCTTAGAACAGAGCTTCAGATTGCATCTGTAGCAACGGAGATGTGCCCGACCATCGCAATGCAGTCGCCGTTTCCTTGCTATGTGATCTTTTCGCCGAAAGACAAGCTGTCCCCGTCTCATTCGCACGCTCTTTTTCACTGTTGCCAAGCGCACATGAACTTTTCAATGGCTTCTGTCACTGTGCACTCTGTAATCGTTTGCGGCGTTTACATGAACTACACAGGGTTGGGCCCGGTACGTATGTCAGGCCGAAAACCGGTTAGGTTAGCAGGTTAATTATAAACGCTGTCAAGTCGTACCTGGGGATCGTGGGGTCCGCTCCAGTCAACCCGACGGCAAGGGATAGCGGCAAATTACGCTTACTGGGGAAATGATTTTCTGCGGGGGAGAGTGGAGTCATAGCCGGTTACAAGCGTGGTCAGGCCTGCGAGGGAGCACAGCGACTGTTGGCTCGTTAGTGGCGCGCATGTCGTAGAGTGGGGGCGACCCTGCTCAGCCCGACGCCTGAACCCGACCCGACGCTTTCCGGGCTTTATTCGACGGCAGGATGAGGTTCACCGCTCCCACTGTTCAAGTTCTCGCTTTCTGCAGCAGTCGTCACGGCATTTTCTCCCAAAACAGGCGTCATTTAACGTCAACTCGTAACAGACAGGCGTCTTGAGACACGCGGATATCCGCCTCTTTCGCAAGATGTGGCACCCTCTGGGAAGGTTGCAAAAATTCGTGATTCTATACTAGAACGACGCCGGCACGCTTCTGTTCCGTGAGGAACCGACTGGGCATGCGGAGTGGTAGGAAAGAGCTTTGCAGTAGCCGCTTGCACTTGTCGTCAACACGGACTGCGCATGCGCGTGGGAAGCTGGCATTTGCTGCGCAGGAGAGTCCAGGGGTGTAATAGTGGAAGGTACGGATTTTACGAGATGCAAAATGCATAATATTTTAGCCGCAGTGGCTGCGGCTAAAATATTAGCAGTAATAAATAGGGTCTCACGAAATATACTAGCAATGTGTCTTACAAATTAGATTGAGTTAGGATGTTGCGTAGCAGCATGGCAGTTCAGCACGCAGTCTATATTCAGTAAAAGGCGTTGCAGATTATCCCCTCAAAACTGTTGACCCCCTGTCAGTGTCCGGAGCAGGAACTTGTAAGTAGGCCGGTTCATCGACGTTTTGATATTCCCTGCTTCCCCTCAACACATACGATTGAATGTTCTTCGGGTTGACCATTGGCGACCAAAAGTATACTGCTTGGCGAAACTGAAACAAGCTGGGGGACTAGTCGTTAACGCGCTGCGCACATTTTCATATCTTGCCAAATGAACTGGGCACGCTGGTTCATGGCTGGTCCGTGGCATTGAAAGCTATAGGCGTTGGACGTGTGTGTTATCACTGAAGAATGAATCAATGGCTCGGGTCTGCCACCGCACTTTCAAGCAGACCATCACAAAACTCAATGTCATCACGCTGACGCATATCTGTTTTTGCTCGAACATTGTAAGTATCCCGCACTTTAGTGGGAACAAATAAAAACCACTGCCTGCACAAAACTGAGTTCACCGCATTTATTAAGCATAATGTAAGAATTAAGCGCTGTAAGCAAAATGCAGCGGCTGCAACTTGCGTAGCTCGAAGGTACAACATATGCGACAAAGCTGGGTGTGGGCTATTTTAGGTGATAATCCTGTAATTAAGGGAAGGTTAGTCCTTGCTTCAGCACCTTTTCTTGAGAACGTACAGACACTAACTGATTCCCTAACGCAAGAAGTTGGTACTTTTTGCATAACATAATAAGATAAAACTTCCCTTTGAATATATCCTTGTCCACTTCATAATCTTGCGCAGCCATATTTATTACCTCCGGTAACTGACGTGCGGTATACTGTGAGCACTTTTCACAACTGTAAGTCGAGCGTCTCTCCCACGGTTCCCTTTTACTTACTGGCATTTCGTTTGAGTCAAGTTGATGTAATTAAGGCGCATAATCTTGTGTGCTGCGCTGAAATCGCTTTAGCGCTCCAAAAACGGTCTGTGTGCATGTGTCAAACTATTTCCCAACTTGGATCTATTGGCTGTGGGTGTTGACGTTGCTCGACGATGTAGCTTCTTAAGGTATTACGGCCAATGAATAAAAGTTTCAAAACTTATTTAAATGCGGTGGTCGTGAACATCGCTTCAAATTTCCATAAGCTGCTTCTTTAAAGCGTCTCGTGCGTAGGGTGCGATGGGTCTTGAGAGCCGCTTCCTTTCAAGTGCATGCAAGAAAAAATTGTGTAACCGCCGCAGAAATCAAGCTTTTCTCTGTGGTACTGAGCGCAGTGTCGCGTATGCGAAATCAATGAGAAAAAGGTGCATGTATTTTCGCAAACATGCCTGCACTAAGAAGCACCTACATTGCTTGGCGGCATTTAGCATACTCCTCTACATGGTTAGCGAGAACAGACACAGTAATATGTGCCTTAAAGGAAACAATAAGGAAATGTTGAAGACAAACTGTGTCGATGTATTACGGCGCTATAAATAAAAAGAAGCCAACTGTAACTGGAAGAGTTCATAAGGTGTAGGAAACGCAAAATAAAGACGAAATACTGGTACCGTTATCACAGGCTCTTTAGGCAAGAAAAGTGCGACGCCGTGGAGACTGTTTAGATGCGAATCCCAGAGGCTAGACTACACTGCATGCCATTTAAGTCTAATCTGAGATCACGGAGTCCCTTTCAGTCTTGATGTTGCGGTACTTGAATACTGGGCGGAAAAAGAAAAGAAATATTCTTTTTTCATATCCAATTCCCTCAGAACACATGCGACTTTTTCTGCCGGAAAAACGTCATAATAGGCAGGAAGATTCAGAGAATCACTTTTTTTACTAAGCACAAAAATTTGATGGCACTGTCATCAGTGTGAACTCCGTCAAAGTGTGCCTGAAACAATGAATATATAATTTACACAGAAACTCGCTGCGGTGGTTGTTCCAACGATGAGCACTGACTGTGACGTTCGCAGCACTCTGGGATTATATTTTCCCTCGATTTCTAACTAGTTTTTTTTTTACCTCTAGCCATTGGTTGCAACGGAGTCCGTGAAGTGAGAGCTGGTGGCTGTCAGCCACTGCTTCCCGCCGGCTCGGTGAGCAGAACTCGGCTGGAGAGGGGATAAGATGAATGGTTCAACGAATCATTGCAAAATACTGCGCTCGACAACTTGCTCCTTACGTACCGCAAGGAGACATCTCCGCACGTCCTAGAGCAACAAATGTCCGCTCCGCGAGTACAAGGACGTGGCTCCGTGGTCGTCTGCACTTGAGTGCGTTGAAGGCCCGCGTAAATGTTGCAAGAACGCGAGCATCACCTTGCACGACTGGAAAAATAAATACGGCCAGAAGCGGACGTCTCCTTAATTCGCTTTCTGGCAGCGATCACGGTATAGGTATCGGCTTTCGTTCGCAGCTTGCAATGGACCCCCTTTCATAAATTTGAAGCCAGCTTCACCACAATGTTTGGTGCCAGACTAATGGGGCAGCAGGAACTACTAAAACGAAATATATAAAGCATCTCGCGAGTCTTGCGAAGACTTAATCCATGTGGTCCACATGGATTAAGACATGCGCGTTCAGTGCTGTATTCTTGAGACAAGCCACTGTATGAAAAGGCGCATTGAGAACGGGAAGTGAAGCCCGCAGAGCGATGTGGCGCGAGCCGTTCCGGCATTAAAAAACTAAATAAACTAAAATAAAAGCGCCTTCTGAGCGCGATACGCGATAGAGGCAGGTCGCGAGCTTCTCACTTCGATTAAAATGCATAATTTAGAGTTATTTAGAATTAGAATGCCTAATAGTTCGAACCGCAAACTCGTTCGCCTTTCCCTGTTACATTCGCTTCGACTGTGGCCATAACGGGACTTCATCGCTCACGTAACAGCAGCTCGCTCGGCACTTAAGCTGGTCTGTCACAAGAAGACCAGCTTTACAGAAACATAACTCTAAGCGCGACATATTCGCTGCCCTGCACACATTGAAGGCATACTGAGGAGAAATGGAAGTTTGCCTGCATCTACAAATGATCGCGCCCTACTGGCGAAGATGTTAGTTTCCCTGAAAACGAGGTTTTTATCATCTAGAAAAAGGTAAAAAAAACAAAAACAAGTTACCCCAGCAAACCGTTGTGACGTCACGGCAGCCATTCGTGCACATATCCATGAGGCTGCGCTAAACCCGCTTTCTTTAATCACCACTGATCAGAGAGTCCATCTTTCTCTTGACGTCACGAGTTTGTATCGAGTGGCGTGAGTAAAAGGGTTTCATTTTTAAGTCCAAGTTGCCCAGAAATAAATGTATCTTTTACTGCAGAACAGTCATCGACATGATCACAAATATCCAATGAATATATTTTTGCCCCCCAAAAAAAATTCGATTGAGTTTCCTACAATTTTCTTTAAAAGTGTCATGCTTAGCCGCGGAATCCTCAAGGTAAAAGGCGGCATGTGCGTCCACAGGTGTCATCGCAAAGCCTGGGCTCGCACGCAGAAGTGATCAGTTATCGATCCGGGCACGCCGACTGGCACATTACGATGGTATATACCGCCCGACGGTATACCGCAAGACGTTTGCAGTTAGAACTGTGAAGGCTGAGGAGATCTGAGCAAATCAGAACGGCGCGTGCTGCATAAATGTGTTCCTCCGCGGCATCACGCCGTGTCTGGTGGCTCCATCACTGGGAAGGAAAGAGCACCAATGTCCATCTGCTGCGCGCAGTAAACTCGGTAGACTAGGCGGATGCCGAATAGCGGCGCACCACTACAAAGTAGGTCTAAGTTCTGTGTTAGTGCGAACTTTCTCTACTAAGGTCACGAGTGAATGAAACACTCACTGCACTTTAAAAAAAAAACCATTCTGAACTACCTTTTCAATTGATGCTATAATTGTTTAAAAAATACTGATAACACTGCTCAGTATTTGAAGGGCTATCTTTTTTTTCCTTCCTCGGCCCTGATAGGACGAGGGAGCTCTACCTTTCACGGTGCTGCAGACGACCTGAGAGATGAAGTATAGACACCGGTCAACGATCGGCAGCATTCTGAACTTGGCCCACAAACGCCAGCAGCACCTATCAGGGTGCCTGCACGATTTGAGGGTGCGCAAGAAAGGAGCCCGCGAGCTAGAATTGTTCTGAACACAATCAGCAACGAACAGGTCCTTAACGGTTTCTACACTCTCTAGGAGCCAGGGGGGAAACCATCCGCTGTTCAGTGCAACCTCATGTAACAGCAGGCCGAAGTGCCGGGGTGTATAGAGCGTGCACATGCGCATGGACAAGCATTTCTGCATGGCAATGACACGCCTCAGCTAATTATAATAATAATTAACGAACCATTCTGCCACGTTCTCTGGGTTTATATTGCGAACATGCTCACAGTACCCACGCTGTCCCTGGCTTCATATATAGTATCCATGTGAAGACAGCTAGCACTCAACAGCGCAGTACGGCAACAGATGTATAGCGAACTGTCATTGCAGTCCATAGAACTCCTACTTTTGTTTATTTTCCATTGTCTGCTATCACTTCTGGCGTGTCCGTTCTATTCTCTATGTAGTGTATTGTGTGTTGTAGCTGTGTTTTGTTGTGAATTATGCCGACATTCCTTGCGCAATTCCTTCCCCGGCGAGAAAAGGAGCGTGATGGCACCAATCGCTCCTCACATGTCCATGTAAACGAAAAGACGCCTTCAGAGACACTATGATTCATGCTGCAAGTGAAGATACACCTCTGCCGCCGCCTGACCGAGAAAACGCGCGGACATGAGGGCTCACGCAAAACGAGCTCTATAGCCGCGGCCCACTAATTAGCTGGCTTGGAAGTACCCGAGTCTAAGAGAGCCTTTCCTGCCATTACGGCTTTTAAACGTGTTACAGCTTGCCGGCAAGAAATATCCTCATAAGCCCGGTCACCTAAACGATTATGTGCACCCTGCTTTGCGAGCTCGAAGTGCGGGTCGGTACTCATGCAGTGATCAGGAGCAATCACTCTACTACCCGACACTTGCGGGTAATAATTAAAACCCATAATTCACTCCTGCTTGTCGTTATGGAACGAAAGCACTGCATTTGCTTCCAGTCCAATGTATCTAGCCCACAATAGAGAGCATAAAGGTTTAGAATATCGTATATGGGCACCGCTAACTGCGGGCCGCCAATGTACGTGCGCAGATATGATCTCGAAGAACCAGGTTCATGATGGCTGCCGGCCCCCCCCTGCAGCCAGCGCATGCGCCCTAGTGACTCGCATTACGCAGAATCGCTAGGCGGTATACGCTCTATGCTAAATGGCTGTAATACCACAGGTGCAGCGTAGAGCTAGTATCGCAGAAGAAGAAAAAAAACTTTTACTGATGACTTAGATGCCCTGTATTCTGCGTCGAGGTGGGTTCACCAACTCAGGACCTCAGTAACAATTAATGGCGATGGCGAGTGCAGCGAAAAAATGATGACCGATGCTTTCAGGGAAACACAATGTAGGCTATAAATTTGAGAATGTTTCCTGTGGAAACACGTTGCAAAAAGCTAGCATATAAGGGTTCATATGAGCTTGAAAAGCTGAAGCACGGAGTTGCGCTTCACAAAGCCATTAGCGAGCACGCAATGACTGCTCTTCATTGCTACAGTGCCGTCCATATGGCTTTGCCGGCCCATGTGGACAATGGCCAACGCCTGGACGCCGGCTAATAGCGGACCGCCGCTACGCACGAAGAAATAGACACCTGGTTGGCTACGCTCCAAAAGACAGCGCAGTTTTATAGTGAAGCAGTGCGCACGCGAACTACCACAGCGCCCCTATGCGCATCCGTGAGCGTTTGTGTCAAGATTGCGAACGTGCACAGAGCTATGAAACGGAATCGCTATGAAAGGGAATACATCATTAACATGCCGTCAACGCGGGCAGCCGGGCAAGCTTGAGTGAGAAGCTTGTCTTATCTTTTTTTGTTCGTAGGTATAGATTTCGTTTTGGGATCCCTTTAGGGCATTTTTAATTTCGATGCACAAGTAAAACAAATTTGGATCTTGGGGTCGACAGTATGTTCCCTCTTATATTGCTCGCAGTTGCACATGCTTATTCAGGTTTTACGGGTTCAGGAACGCCATTAATATTTTTGAATGTCACAATGAATTAAGCGTATTCAAAGCACAAATAAAAGCAACTGAATACGAGAAACTAAACAGAAGACAACGTTTTCTTTATTTTCTTGTTTGATAGCGTTGTTTATTGCCTCTGGGCATAAGGGGAGTTGGGAAGAAAAGAGAAAAGAAAGTAAAGAAAAGAGTGGGTGGGTCTTAAATAAAGCAGGAAAGATGTGCCGATCTAATGAAGGCGAGGAGGGAGCGGTGATGTGGCCCCTGCGTCCAATCAATGTATGAGGACTGGTTGTCTGGGTGGAGACCCGCTGCTGCCAGGTGGCGAATTCTAGTTGGCTTCAGTGCCGGGCAATCCCACAGCAATTTCTATTCTATTCTTATTTCCATTCGACAGCAAGTGGCCCTTTTCTGCACGCGATTAAAGTTGCGAACTCGCCACTGCCTGCGTTTGGACTTTTGAAACTCCGATGAATTAACAGTATTAGAGCTTGTTTCAAAGTGTTTTTGAGACAACGTAAACAAACAATAGCAAAATTGAGAGTCTAAATGTTCGTTTCCTTTAAAGGAACAGCCGTCATTATTTCGCTGATGCGAAGTCGCGATTTTCTAAATAAGAAACCTGAACAAAAACAGTATTGTCTTTACCTGTGCCTAGTTAAACACCCTTATTTATTGTGAGTGAACCCACATTGTTCGGAAACATGCTAGTTAACACAACAGCGGCAATAAATGTGGCCCTTTCTTAGTAACTGCCTTGTTTTTTCTGGACTCGAAGTAACTTGCTGAAAAGAATCTTGAACAAACTTACTGGAAAACTTTAACAAAGAAAGACTGCATGTACAAGCAAGATGCATCGTTCAAAAACTTTCGTAAGTAGATCAGATTCAATACACACTCAGGATATATGTTCTTAAGATTTTTGTTTTACGCCTTTATACGGCACGCGGTATTTTTGCAAGATGCCATCAGCGTTTTGTCTGTGCGATCAGAGTGGTTTTTATTTAGATCAGTTGTCTGGAAAGGGGGTTGGGGGAGGTGGAAGGCTTATATTTCCAGATCGCGTGTCTCGGGAGAGGGAATATCAATCCGAGAACGGTCTTATTAGCCTTAGGTGTCACACAACGAAGCCTTGCTCAGAATTGCAACCACATCAAGCATATAAATGAACGTTTCTTTGGAGAAAGCGAGCATTTAGCATTAATAGCGCAATGACTGCGCATGCGTCAGCTTTGAAGGCTAACTCGGGTGACTGAGCGGGCATCTCTAGGAGAAGTACAATAGACGTTTCACAGCTTTGCGCTGCAGTCGCTTCGTGCCCGTAATGTAGTGCATTGGTGCAAAAAGCTAGGGCCACATCATCGCCGATGTCGCGACAACGGAAACACATTGCTGTGACATAGCCTCTTTAGCGTCGATATACTTCGGTCGCGGTTGATAAGACTTCAAAATCAAAAACAAAGTTAACGCCACCGAAGGCTTCGAAAAAAGTCTAACAAATCTCAATTACGCATACCTGGCCAAGTCCGCCTCCTCTCATTCTATTTGAATTCAGAATCTCCACTATGTGATAACGGTGAGGGGGAGGGGGGGCGGACATCTTTTTTGTTAATTTCAGGAATTCACAATGTCTTTACTTCGAGCGCTATTCCTCTTGCTGGCTCCGATGATCAAGAGACCGGCCGCTTGATTGTTCCAAGTCTACGATTTGTTCCTTTGCCAGCATCGCGTCTGAGGCTAAGCGGCATAGATCTGATTTATGCTAAGTACTAATCCTGCTACACACTCCGTGCTCGCAGTCATAGTTTGTACTAAGAGAGCGCAGGAGTAGAAAGCGAATAGTAAACCAAAAGAGAGTTCCCGCCGGCCGTAAAGCTGATTTGTCATGCTGCTAAACTGCGGTACATGTGCTTGACATTATGGAGTTTATGCAGGAGGCCCTGGGCACACCTATTTTGCCGATTGGCCCAGCGTTTTGGATACTCAATGTACCAGTAGCAGCCTGGAACCATCAATATCTGTAGCGGTTACTAAACACAAACGCTTCCTATACCAGCCGCTTCACGCACCTACAAAAAACATCTGAACCTGCAGCTTCACGGGCATATTCAAATGAACAGCGTGGTTCCAAGCGATTTGTTTCATCTAGTTTTCTATTTATTAAAGACGACGGTCCTGTCAAGAGATCAGACACGCAATAATAAGAAACAAAACATAAACGGAGTGCTTTGCATTCTAAACACGAATACACGAATAGCAGGAAGCAGTTTCTGTTTCGGGCTCTATGCGACTATAGCTGACCTGGGCTAAAAGCTATGTTTGACTCATGCGCGGTCATTTGCTGAATATGAATGCCTCTTCTGGGACGCACTGCATCTTGACAAGCTACAAAAATCCCGCACAGCCCAATTTGTTCGCGGCAAATGTAGTCTACAGTGTCAAGAAATAACTTTTTGCACAGCGCTGCTCAGGAGCAACCGCTGAAACGTTTTTTTTTTTTCGCATACTACGCCAGTTCTGATCATTGTGCTGTCATCTGTCGTAAGACCAAGCCCTCTGAGCTTCTACTGCAAAAAAAAAAAAGACAACTACTTTCATTATTTTTGTTAAAATGACGCATCGATGAGGCCGGTGGACCAGCCGTCCCAAGTTGACGACAAAGGTGTGGGACGAGTGATTGTTAGCATATAAGCACGACATTGTAGAGCCAAAAATATCTTATTCCATTCACTACAGAAGAGAGCAAATAAGTTGGATATTTCATGTACATAGTCTGGCAGTGGTTTGTGAACGTGAGATTATTTATTAATTTAAAATACCCTCAGAGCCGGGCGGCATTGGATTAAGAAGAATAAAGAGAAGCTCATGCTGAAAGTGAAGCTTTCTTTATGATGCAATTTCTATGCTAATTTAAGCACTGTAAATTAATCGCTCATTTTTAAACTGGTTCAACAGCATGGGAAAATTTTCGCCATGGAAAAGGGTTAAAAACATGTCGACAAAACTTTATTCAAGTCGTTTTAAAGTATATACCACTCGAAAACCACCGCTACTCGCTCATAAAAAAATGTATCAATTTCCTTGTGCCCATCGCAATCAAGGCATCGAAGTCTAAAAATTAGAGAGCTACACTTAAAACCCGACATTTTTTGTAATTTATTTTTTCCCTGATAGCTCGAAAATGGAACAGTCTGCCGCTTGACGTTCACATTAAATTCTTTGATCCAGACACCATGCTTTTTGAGCTCTTAATGTAAAAAAGTTGTAATCAGGAACTAGTGCCTCTGCTGCTATGGAGGTCTGTAGAGTTAAATGTAAAATTACCTTCTTAAATTACATTATCTGCGTGGTGCTTCTAAAGCGAAACGTTAACACACGGTTTCCGGCAACGCGCTTGATGCAATTTTGGACTCTGACCTTAGTAGAATTTACCCTATTAGCTGAATCTTTCAGTTCGCTTTAGAGGGCTTTCCCTCAAGCGTCGATGATATGCAGCTTTCACTATAAGGGCTACAAGTTAACACTGTCAGGCTTACAAAGGCGTTATGTGCATAATTATAAGTTCCTGAACTTTCAGCGTCATACGTGAGACCAGTAATAACGACTATTTCTATCTTCTGAAAACTGCCGAAAAATCAGTCTTGGAACTATTGCGTTTGTATGGGTTTCAAAAATTGGCAAAATAATGAAATAACGCCTCTTTAGGGTTCCCGACTAACTCGCAAGTATTTGGCTGCTATCGGACCAGCCCCAGCCGGAATGCCAAACGACGGAGCGCGGTAATAATATCGAATTCCGACATAATGCAAAGTAGGAGAGAGACACTATCGCGAACAGTGCAAATACTTTCCCGTGGCTGTGGCTACATGCCAGTCTCTCGTTTATACGCGGTTGCGTTTGTCTTGCCCACACCTTCGGGCTTTCCCCTACATTTTAGTGATAGTGCAGACTTTCTGAATGTCCACGTAATGGCAGTCACCCCGTTCGGCGCCCATTTCTGGATATAGGTGCCCTTACAAGCCACGTCGCAGTTCGGGGATCTGAACTAAAAAAAAAGAAAGCCCATCTTAAAAAGCAAGCTAGAGAAACAGGGGAAGCTTCCAAGCGTTTCTTTCCTCTTATGCAGGCCTTAAACCTGTAAAAGCAGTCCTTCCATACTGCCAGTCCTTAGAACTACAACGCATTTAATTATGCTTGAAACAACTTTTCGGAGGACAGTATATGTTCAACGGGTTTTCTCTACGACTTTCTGTCTGCTCGAATAGCGTGGAGAGAAACAGTTTAACATGTGCGCGCTCAGATTCCGCCACAAATTCGGCCCAATTTAAATTTACGTATAGAGACGCTATTAACTCCTTGTGGAACGACGCCGCCGCGGTGGCTCAGTGCTTATGTTGCTCGGCTACTGACCCGAAAGACGCAGGTTCGATCCCGGCTGCGGCGGTCTAATTTCGATGGAGGCGAAATTCTAGAGGCCCGTGTACTGTGCGATGATGTCAGCGCGCGTTAAAGAACCCCAGGTGGTCGAAATCTCCGGAGCCCTTCACTACGGCGTCCCTCATAGATTGAGTCGCTTTGGGACGCTAAACTCCGATAAACTAAACCAAATCTTGTGAAACCGGCCATATGGTGCTGTTGTTATGGATGCGCACTAAATCACGTTAACATGCAGTGTGAAAGGCTGCGGCCTTCGTTTATTTGTTGCCTCAAAGAAGAGAAACGTCTTCGGCGCCCCCTAAGAGTACATCTGCCTGAGCATATTTATTTAACATTTGCAACTCACACTGTCAAATTCAGTATCGCAAATAACCGCGCGAAATCATTTTCCCCGCGACATAGATTAACAAAGTTGGCTTCCACTTCACAAGCCTTACAAAGCAGGAGACACTCCGAAAAACTTCGTTAATTTTCTTGCTTCGTATTAAGAAGAAACGACTTACAAAGTGCGCAAGTGCAAAGATCAAAATAAAAACCCGTGCTCAGGGATGAAAATGCACTTGAAAGAGCTTCTTCAATAGCAGGTACATGCATAGTGTGGAAACGCGCGACCGGTAACGCTGGGCACGGTAGTGATCAGGCCAATCGTTACAAGCCGAGTTTTTGAGGCTCTAAAGCAATTGTGTGATCTCTCTTATGCACCGTTGTGATTTTGTTTGCAACAGCAGGAAAATGATGTGCAAGCCCTCGTTCAGTAGAACACCGAACACGAGACACATGGCACCGCCTACATTCTACGGAAGTATCACTATGTTATCTGTGGTGGTAGTATGCGTCCTAGATTGCCAGGCACAACTGAATGGCGGCAGCTGACGCATGCCGACCTATCACTTTCAGCACAGTGACCGCTGAAGACGCAGGCATTCTCTAAGCGGAAATAACACGTCACATATCTTTCAACGCGATGCAACACTTTGGTTAGCGCCATCGATTGAATGTAAGTTTTCTGCCCGTACGATACAGTACACAAAAGCACTTTCATTAAAGCGAAACACCACCAAGGCTAAGTCCTCTTCAAGACAACGGCCACTTCCAGCTAACTCTATATAGTCACCCATGGATGGATGGATGGATGGATACGGCTGAACCCTTTACATCGGGCGGTGGCTCAAGCCATCTTTCCCCCAGGTGGCGCCACCTACCGCACCACACTTTCATGCATCATCACTCCGGCAAAATAAAACATTGGAGCGCAATGAATCGCTCAATAAAGAGCAAGTATAGAAATGCAGAAATGGACACACTGACGCGGGTCGCCGGCACATTCCTTAGCTAAATTAAGCACGATCCTATCTTTTTGCCACCATTGTTGAATATCCTGCTTTTACGTATAGAATATTCAGCCACAGAAACCTCCCGATCGTCGAAATGAAAAGGCTGCGCGCGCGTCGTATAACGCGACCGTAGACTGCGCAGGAGAGCGATCGGTTCCGTGCTGTGCGCCGAAATGTAAGGTTAAAAGAGTTAGGCAAGGAAATGCTTAGAGCTGCATGCCTGGAACAAGTTTACCACTGCGAGCAAAAACTGACCGTTGTCACACGCTACAGCTCCTGGGTCCAGTGGTTCGGGTGACCCTGTATCACACCGGGACAAACCTCGCAATCAGCTAAGTGAGGAAAGATAAGCATGGACTGTAACCGCAGTATTGCCAAAAATTGAAAAAGCCCGTTTTTATCCGCTGTAGTAGAAGTCAGGCAAATGGAACACAGTAAACCAATATCCATACGAAACTGCATGTCGCCATGTTTCAAAAGTCACCCAAGCAGCCGGGTCTTGTGTTAAGGAAGGTTACTGGCAATCCTTGTCCGTACCAGCAGTGAAGAGGAATCCAGTCGAAATAAAAAAAGACAAGTCAGACTAACGTTTTTCGAAGGCCTTTTTCTTTTTTTGTTTTCACTGTTGTCCTTTATTTTGACCGTGTCGCACGCATGGCTCATGAGACAGTGAATGTGCATCTATGTACAAATGATTAGCGAGCCCACAAACTCGGGCGCAGAGGCGGCACGAAACGCGACAACAGTGAGGCTTTTTTTCGCTCTTTTTTTCTCTCATCTTTTTTACACAATTGAGTCTCACACACTGCACACCGTCTTGGCCGATTTGGTTCGGGGGCTGGGGTCCACACGGCCGGAAGATGGGGGAACGGAAAGAGAGAGACAGAGGCGATTAAAAAAAAAAGGTATCATTGAGAGACAACGAACCTGCTGATGCAGTCTGCGACGGCTCTTGAGAGTCGCTGTCGGCTACAGCGGCCTCTGTCTCCTCTTGCGTGCACACGACGGCGATGACGGCTAAAGCATGCCGAGCTGGTTGGGTCTCTGGCTCGCGCCCAGCTGAAGTCGATGAGCGGACAGTTCTTTGTTCTCCGCGTTGTCTTCGCGACCGTGTCCACCCCCTTGTTCGCTATTAGTTCGCACGCAGCCACACACAAAACACACACCCACACGAGCTGAGTCTCTCGAGTTGTCCTCCGAGCGTTGTTGCACCACAACCCAACCACATGGCGCGCGAGAGCTCGCGCGCTGGTTGCGTGAGCTGCAGAAAGCAACGGTGTACAGCTGAGCAAAGGTGAGATAAACCGTCGGCGTGCATGGTGTGCGTGCGCGGTGCCTGCCTCTACGAGAAAAAACGAGAACACACTGCAAAACGACGGCCGGGCTTTGAAAAAGTTCCTGCGGCCGTCCGGCTTCCTTCTGCGAGATCTGTGTATGTACAGCGCTGTCCCAGCGGAGTGCGTGCTGCACTCACCGGGCGGGTCTTCGGGGCGGCGCTACTGTAACTCCTGCTGCTGCTGTTGCAGTTGCTGCTGTTGTTGGTAGTGCATGGCGAGCCTGGGGTCCGTGCCGTCGCCGCCCTGCGGCAGGTACATGGAGATCATGTCCCGCAGGTCCGGCGTGCAGCCGGCGCGGCCGCGCGGGTTTCCGGGGGAGCCCTGGGGCGGCGTGGGACTTGACTCGGCGCCGCCAGACTTGAGCTGCATCTGGGGCACTGAGGCGTACGGGCTGGGCGAGCCGTACGACCCGTTGACGTACGGCAGCTGCGGGTCGTAGCGCGGGTAGTGGACCTGCGAGCCGTAGCCCTGGTACGCGTCGTGCATCATGGCGGCCGCCGCGCTGGGCGCGTAGCCATTGGGCATGTAGCCGTTCATGGAGTACATGTCGCGCGGCACCTGAGGGGCGCTCGCCGGGCGCACGGCGGCCGCAGCGGCGGCGTCGGCGGCTGAGAGCAAGCCACCGGCCAACGGGTACTTGTCCTTCTTGAGCAGCGTCTTCGTCTTTCGTCGGGGCCTGTACTTGTAGTCCGGGTGCTCCTTCATGTGCACAGCTCGCAGCCGCTTGGCCTCGTCGATGAAGGGCCGCTTCTCGGCCTCCGACAGCAGCTTCCACTCGGCGCCCAGCCGCTTGGAGATCTCCGAGTTGTGCATCTTGGGGTTCTCCTGCGCCATCTTGCGCCGCTGGCCCCGCGACCACACCATGAAGGCGTTCATGGGCCGCTTGACACGGTCCAGGTCCTTCTTGGAGGCCCCGCCGCCGTGGCCTCCGTGACCCCCGGCGGCGTGTCCCGGGTGGGGCTGCTGCTGGCCGCCCGGGTGGTGGTGTCCTCCCTGCAGGCTGGTGTGGCCCACCTGCTGCGGCGGGCTGGAAGACACCACAGGCTTGAGGTCCTCCATGGGCTGGTGCGGCGGCGGGCCGCCGTACGGGAACGCGGCCGCGTACTCGCGCTCCAGCGAGGCCAGCGCGGGGCTGGCCTGCTGCTGCCGGTGGTGGTCGACGCCGCTCGAGCATAGCTGGCAGGGGCACGCCGCGGGCCGCAGATCGGCGGCCGCATCGTTCTGCCACGCGGCGGCGCGCGGCCAGGGCGAGGTCGACGTGGAGGCCACCGCGAACGCTTGGGTGAGCCGGGCGACGGGGGCACGAAACACCCGCGCGCCGTCCGCACAGAATACGCGCTGCGCGCACAAGGGCCGACGAGTTCGGTGTGACCGCTGCGTGCCGCCGGTCGCCGGTCCGGTCGGTGGGCGCGCGCGTTCCGCGGCCGCCCATTGGCGGGCGCCTCCTCGCGGGGGGAGGCGCCGCCACGACCGCCCACCGGAGTCGCGCGCGCAGGCGCGGTCTCGCGACGACCAGCGCCGCCACCACGCGGCGCTACGCTACGGCGCGGCGAACGCGCTGTGTGGCGGCACTCGTTGCGTACCGGCGCGCAGCTGGCTTTGGCCGTCGTTAGCGCGGCGCACAGTTGGAAGCGACGCCACCCTGTTGTTGCCCGTTTGCGTGCGGAATCGGTGGGGAATTCACGGAGGGGCCAGGCCACAACGCCTCTTCTTTTCGCGCCGGGCGGTAATGCGCGCCTCAAGAACGCGGAAGAGATGAGGCGGTTCGGGCAAACAGTCTGCTCGCGTGTTTCTGTTTATTCGCCGGTAGTCTGCGCGGGGCATTTGGTAGCCAGGGTAGTTGCAGCTTCATGTTTCGGCGAGGAGCTCTCTGGTCGGAACTAGCGAATGCATTCAACCCGAATGCGACTACGCACTTGATGAGGTTCCTGTTTCCCAAGTAGTCGAATGTTCCCGTCGCCATCTTGAATCAGCCAGCTTATTGCAGGGTGCAGAAAATGTCGGTGCTTTCATTATTTCTTTTGAGGCTGATGAAAACGAAGTTATCAAATCCACAATGTCCCGTTTATCGCTTTCTCCCTCTCTCTTGGGGCTCTGCGAGCAGATATTTCTCGCGTCCCTCACACTCGCATTCGCGTATGTTCCGTCTTGAACCTTCGCTCACGAAGCACAGGGCTTAGGTCGCATCGCCGCACCCCAGTGATTTGACCGTTTGGAAAAAGGTAGTACGAAAAGCACGCAGGGAAGCGATCGTACGCGGGCGCATTAAGATATCTCTTTGTTACAGCAATAGTGATGCTTTCCAGACAGACCTCTGTGGTTGTGAAGAGGGGCAGATGGCCCCTTCCCCCCCTTTCCTTGAGGTTTGCACAAGGTATACAGTCGGCAGCAAAATCTTACGGGGTGCGTGTGTTCGGAAAATCTATTACAGCGCTGTCTCTTGGCCTAGTCGCCTGCCATAGGATGGAGCGTTCACGTCGTCCCCTTATACCGGCAGGCATCGCAGACGATTGATTGGCTTGCGTGGCTGCATGCCGCATGCCATGAACTTCTGCTGTCGACTGTACCTTTTAGCTGCTGCAAAATTAGAAACTGCGACTTATTGGTTCTGTTTTTGTTGCTTATATAGCAAAGAGGTAAGACATCTGCATGCCCAAAAGCGTGCTTATTGTGCGCATACAGTCGCCAAGCAGTCGGTCCTGCTCCCAGCAGAGCGCAGCTTACAGGGCGTGCAGCCGTGCAGGAAGATGGAGTCGCAGCGTCCGGTGCGTGTACGTGGCCAATAAATGTCACACGAAGAGGGCTCTCTCCCCGCCTGCTCGGTCCTCTCGTAACCCTGAGCGTTATGCATGGCTCTGCGAACGAATAGCTCGCTGGGAGCACACGCATTAAGGCACCGATGAGAGCGGGGTGCCGCCACATTGTGCGAGGCCAGTGCCTTTGTGCGCTGTGAAAAACCGCACGTCCTGTGGGTTGTTTCTTTTTATGGTTTTCTTGTTTTTGCCAGACTATTTGCATTAGAGCGCGTCATTGTCACTGGCAGGTAGGTGATGTGTGTTTATATGCAACCGCGAGTTTTTTTTGTTCTGGAATAGAGCGTCGCTATGTGCTCTAAAACGTAGACCGAGGATTCCTATACGCTCTATAGACGGGTTTGAGATGAGAGATTCCGTATATGAATCTGATTCCTCCTGGTCCACCAAAACTTAGATTTCCATCCAAAATGCACATCTGAGGGCGATTGTGTCCCGCCTTTGTTACGAGATGAGTGTTTAAAACTTTAACAATCATGCTCTCATCGTCCATCAAATAAAGCGCCTGTTTTCTTCCTTACAGTGCGGTTGCCATTGTTGTATCGACGCCGATACTACCGCCGAACGCTCACTCGCAGCCAGATTTGGGTAAGGCATTGCAGGTGATTCATTACTTGTTATAAATTACAGTTTTTTTAATATTTTGTAATGCGCTTATTGCTTTTTGTAAGGTGCAAAGTTCTCGGTCGCACACATGTGTGTAGCGCAGAATTTCCTCGCGTTAGATCGACGGCGGTCGATGTGCGGAGAAGTCGCGCGCGTGAAGATGTTTGCTGATGCAGGTCCGGGCTTCGTTCATATGGGCAGCCCTATGTTCCGCGCTTCACATTTCGCATTTCACCACGAGGGAACCGCGAAATGCCGTGTTTAGTGAGCACGCGTGCTTAGTCCCCTCGGCGAGGCGCGGCGGGGCGCTTTGCGTTCGTTCGAGTTGGTGTTCAAGGTCTTCGTATGTTAAAGCAACGCCCTCCCCCTCGGCGCGTGCGTCGAGACACTGTTCAGTGTCGTACTGATGTTTTCACGAAGAGACGTGGAAATAATGCCGACCAAAACTTCGAAATACAGGTCCAGGTGGAATTATCAACGTATGTACCGCAACGGACTATATAGATCAAGCAAAATGCACTAGCTCCTTCTGGGTTGTGTACATTTGTGTTGTGAAAATTAAAAATGAATGACAATAAAGCAGTGGCAATCTATTACTTCTCTGTAATTGTTGAGTTACTTTTCATGGGCTGTAAATGACCGCTGGAAACAGTTACATTTCAGATTAAGTAATCGAAATTGTATTCGGTTCCTTTCTGTAAGCAAGCTCGGCAACCGTTCAAAGGTGTTCCTTTCGAGCACGCCTGAAATAGGCACTGCATGGCCGTGAGAGCAGGCACGGAGCAGCTACACGTGCGACGTCCTTCGGGCAATAGTGAAATTTTGATGTGTGCCCTGCAGATTCACCTTAAATTAGCGGCGTGTGACGTAAACAGATGGCCTTGCGTGCTTACACGGCACATCGTAGGCGGATGGCATACGGGCTCATCTTTCTCCCTCTCTCTCTCCGCCTCTCTGTCCGCCCCTGCACACCCCAGTGCGCACATTGATGTTAGCGTCACGGAAGCGCACGCGGCTCGGTTGCTGGCGTATTTTCTGACGAAAGACAGTTTCCATCCACGGGTCATACGTCAACACGTCTTAGGGCCGAGAGGCCTGTACACGTGGGGTGCCTCGATGCTGTGCCATCTTTACAGGGTGGTGACACCCACTGTCCGATCGGGAGATGCCATATTGAGGCGCAAGGATTACGCCAACCCTCACAGTAGCGAAAAAGCTTGGAAATTTTTTATCCGAAATATGACTCCGATGCGTGGAAGCACTATTCGACACTCGCATGCATGCGTCGTGACACTGAAAAAGGGGTGTTAGTTTTAACGTCAGACTATTAGTTTGTCTTGGTTCGGCACCTTTTTGAGCGTCCATCCGGGCAATCACAAAGCTGCGGGATAAACGTTCTGCTCCTAGAAGGCTTACCGAAGCGTTGAGATGCGGGGTTAATTCAGCTGTCGCATCGAACGCAGTAGCACCAAGACGGTGCGCTGATGCGTGCCTCGAGAGTCGCCGTCGTCCTCACTGTCGCCTCCCAAGTTCATGCATGCACCGCCACTGCCTAGAGACAGACACCGTGGGATGGTATATATACGGCACGTTTGCAAATGTTGCATGCAAAGGCGCCAGGGACAGCACGCGCTCAGTGCTGAAGAAAAAAAAAACACACATCGCTTTCGCCAAGTATGGATAAAAGTGGAAGGAAGATGGGTGAATAGTATAATGCTCGCATGTGTCGGAAGACAAGTGAGATAAAAGCCATCGCTTCGGGTAAGAGGGAACCGTCGGTGTCATTGCGCTCAGATGCCGCACGAGCCGCCGGGCGCGCAGTGTTTACGCGGGAGCTGCGGCGCGCAGCTCCGCTTTTGTTCTTTTTCTGTGCCTGTCGCAGGTGCGAGGGTTTCAGCACGTGCGCTTCTGAGGATCGCGATGGTGCGTGCGCATGTTGGAAGCATTAAGGGAGTAAAAAAAGCCGGTTCCGTGGGGGCGGTCTGTACACTCCGTTTGTACCCACACACTTAACGGAAAAGAGTGCAGCGGGCGCACCTTGAGCACTCCCTTTTATAAAAGAGAGTGCGCTAGACTCCTCTTTTTACTCCCATACCGGCGTATTTGTGTTCAAAAGAGCGCCTGTCGGAGAGGTGTGCAGACTGAGCACGCCTGTTTCAGGAACCTTGAGCCGCATGACTCCGGTACGTGAAGATCGCCTACGCACGTCCGTGGCTATTTCTGACAGCTGTCTACTGCATTTCAGTGCAGTAATGAGGGAAATGTAGGCGGGCATAGCGGCTCTCCAGCCAGTTAGTTTTCTTTAAAAGGCAGCTCCGGCTTCTCTTCTCTACATGTGAGTTGACATAGTGACTTCACGTCCCCTGGAATATGCCCTCTGTCAAACGTGTATGCTCGCGTCAAACAGCATACCCAGAAATTCTGGACAAAATTATTTTTTCAACGGGTAAAGTTTCTTAATGCAATTTTTTCATATCATATAAAATTTCACAATAGCAATTATTATATGTGCCCAGATGTGCCCTCGGCAGAATGCATTTTTTTGGTATTAAAGTTTTTGCTATCTTCAAAAACGTTCCCAGTTGGTCCCTATGGCAGTCTTAACTACTCATTATACCTTAAAAATCTCTCAATAGTCGAAATTTTTGTCGAAAAATGCTGAACTTTTTTTTAGTCGGTATCCCAGCCATGACCGCTGCCTGAAAATTCCCTGCTTTAGGGAATGCCACATCTCCATCAACAAACTGGGATTGAACGCAGAGGTCATATTGATGTCTGCAGGAGTCGTATTAATAAATTGCTGTCCCTAGACACATTCCCAACAATCCTGGATAAAAGCATTTTTGAGCGGGGAACCGTTTATGAACGCAATTTTTTTCGTGTAATGCAAGATTTCATTATACCAATCAATACATCAGGAGATCACCCGACGGTAGTCTTGTATTTTTTCGCTGTTTACGTGTTTGCTATCGTCAAAAGCGCGTCCCCATTGGTTTTCTATGGCAGCCTTGACTGTTCGATGCAATCGATGGAAATAGTTTAAAATAAATATTTTCCTACAAATCCGAGGAATGGATCATTATCTTGAATATTTCCATAACAGTGACTTACACTTTTCCAATTTTTAATATTTTTGTCCGGATATGTTGGGCATGGCCATCTTCAACGAAGCCGACAAGCGATTTTCAACAACCGGACTTCTTATGGCACAATAGCAAGCCTGGTACCTATCGCTTCAAAGTGCCCAATGCCGGAGTGGTTGCATTAAAAAATGCCGTAAGGCTTCGCATGAGTATCCCTCCATGAACGGATGCTACATAAACATGTGCTGGAAAAAACGTCATACGAGCCGGAAGAGCGAAAAAATAAGAAAGCGAAGGCCCAAGGGGAAAAAAAGTGCAATCTTCGGTCGCACAATGCTGATGCAATTTTGACACAATCCTTCCTTGGCGGGTTCACTACTTCAATGCGTATAAATGTTTGCATGCGTTTGCATGTATCCATACGGACAAACGTGCTGATGCGTACGGCACTGTTATATGACGACTGCGGCTGTTCCGCCATTTAGCCCGTGCTTCAGCGTAAATTTTCTTTACATCAGATGACACGCAAAGACGGTAAAAGTGCTGATATAACAATGAAACACTTTTTAACACGAAAGAAAATAACGCGATGCATTCAGAGGCAATGTTTACCAATGAATAATTAATCGTTTATAACTATACATAACGCTTCGTCTAGTTTTATCATATTCCATGTTACGTATATTAAGCACAGTTTCTCGCTTGCCGGTAATAACCTGGCGAATCATGCCAATGTCAGGGAAGATCATATATATCTTTCAATCATAACCACGGTACACATGCTGGTCTTTTGCTGGGCCCTTCAAATTCGGATTTATGCTCACACATAAGTGGCAATGAAATGTCAACTGCATACGCTGACATGCCGCACGCGCCGTTCGCACGCTTGCTGGTGCGTCTCTCGGTTTCATTCGTAAACTCCGAACGCAACAGGAGCACAACGTCCGGGGCTGAATCGTTGCAGGGAGTTGAACGGCACCGGCCTTGTCAGAAACTCTGCCAAGCGCGTCACCGTACACACAGGGGCGCAGCAGTGCATATATATAGGGAGAATGTTGCGGTATTCCTCCAGCCGACCTTGCATCGTTATCGATGCGTGAAAAACGATCTGCGGTGCACTTCGTTTAGCGTATCACCCAGACAGACCTCAACTTCCCCCAAGCACCTATTTCACTCCGTATGCGCGGCCACACAAATAGCGCCTCGTGTGTGCACACATGTGGGCACCATTGACGCGGATTTGTGTGCACGTGTGCTGGAATTCCCGCCATTGAGCGCGTACAGTGGCGGAATTCTCAAACATGGAGTCTCTATGGAGGAGCGCGGCGAGGGAAGGACTATAGGAGGGCGACCACAATACGCGCGTTGTGTGGCGCCCTCTGTCGCCACTGGGAAGCGAGAGCAGCGCAGCGCGCAAACAGCGAAGGGGGTTTCCCCGCTGACGTCACGCGGTAGCGCGTGCGCGCGCTTTTCTGGCCAGCTCTGAAAGGATCTGGCGCGCTTTTGATGGCGCGCAGATTACGGCGTTTTCAATGCTTCTCTTGCTCGTGGTGAGCCCACGTGAGCGCGCACTGGCACAGACGCCACTTGAGACCATTCACCTCGCTTTATATAGGGAGAGAGAGAGAGAGCCTTATAAAAGCGTTCTGGTGGGCCAGGGCTGCGCTGCAGTGTCAATGCCGTCACAATGCACGCTGCCCCGTGGCACGTGTTGCCTTTCAGGGAACAAATGCCGCCGTCCGGGGAGCGCTATATTCGCTTCGGGAATGGCATTGAAGTCTCGCGGAAATGCACTCCCTGTGTGTTCGCGCGCGTTCCGGTGCGCTCCTTATGAAACGAGCACCTTTTTGTCGCGCGGAATGCCATCGCAGAGCGCGCCGCTTTCACTTCTCTTTGGCTCTTGCCTTCAAGGGTTGAAGTGGAAAGAAGAAAAGGTCATTTGGCCGTAAAGGGCGCACTCGGTTTCGGCCTCGCTAAGCAGGTGAACTTGTACGAGGTGGCTCTTGGGTTTATTGGCTGGGTTCACAGGTGGCCTGAAACGGCTGTTTTGTGCCGTCCGTGTTCGTGTGTCCACACACTACTATTTATATATTTACACACAGTTCGAGCGACGCTATGGTACGCTGGCGAAATAAAGAAACACACGCTAGAAACGGGCAAAAAAGAAACACACGCACACACAGAACAGAACACAATGATAGAGAGCGCGTCTTCTCTTGTGCGTTTTTTTTTTTTTGGCGCCTTTAAATATGTACAGTAAACAGCTACCAACTCACCAACAAGAAGTTCTCTTAAACCATAGAAAGGAAATGACTGGAATAAACATATGTACCACGTAGTGGGAAGCGTTCTCTACTTATAAAGCAAACGTTCAATCCTAAAGAAACAAAGCAGGCTACGATTTCATCAATTATTTTTTATCATTATATTTAGAGAATACACTGCGTGTTTCTGCAGGACGGAGGCTTGTTGTTTATTGCCTCAGAGAAATGCTCCGTTAATTCTCCGCGAATTCTTCTTTCGAGGAATAATTCTTTTGAGGCAGAGCTCGTAGTTCACTACTTCCGTGGGCTGCATTAAAGGAAATGTCAACCGAGTAAACAAAGACTAAGAATCCCAGATGTCTCTTGTTCTCAGGTAAATTAAATTCATTTGTTCAACTGAACGTAGCGCACGTTTATTTATTTATACAAAACACCCCTAAGGGTATTACATACGGTGGGGTCCAGACAATATATCAAAGTACCATACACTGAAACCACAGAAAAAAAAAACACGTCTAGTCACATTGGAATGAAAATGCCAACTGGTTATAATTAACCATTCAAGGTCTAAAGGTAAAAACATACAGAACCATAAACAGATCAGCAGAGAGTGTGAAATTAATTCTAGCTAATACAAATCAATACAAACAACAGCATTCAAATGAAACAAGAAGCATCATTAACAGAAATGCAATGTTATTGTAACAACGTACACAAGGAAGTTAAGCAGTAGTTGCAAAGTAGTATAGACATGAGATGGTAAATTTTGTCTGGATCACTCGCAGTTACGGCACGTGATGGCTGGTCGATTCAGCCAGTTACTGAGCGCGGTATGAGTGATCGCGCGTAGTTTAACGGAGTACTGAAAATAGCAACGGCAGGTATGCGTTACTGTGCATGTTTACCTCTGAAATGACTTTGTCCACTCGTAACACGAAAGGAAAAATTTTTTCTTCTACATTACGGACCATACTCGGCCAGAAAGTGCGCCACACACAACATTTTAACAGATCCCGAAAGTTGGGCGAGTCGGTTGAAGTTCACGGGGAAAACACAGGACGAAACGACGACACAGACGCTGACACACAGGTTGACGAAACAGGTTGTTTGCACTTTTTTTTCCAATATGAGCATTTTAAGAAAGTCTGCTGCATTACGACGATTAAAACTCCATGCAGATAATGCAAGCGATCTCAGCACACGCAGATATGATGTTGCTGTAGATGTTTCTTCCGGTAATTATTAAGTAAGCGCCGTGCCTGCTAATTTCTGGGTTGCAAGGTTAAGATACAAGCGGTTCGGCTGCAAATTAATTTCGGCGCCGTGTATAAACCAAACCTCTTGCGCATGCTTAGCGCACGGGGTCTCTTTGGTCACTGCTCAATGGGAGTGGCGCCACTCAAGGAGTTCCTATGTTTTTAAAGCCTTTCTTAATTATTGGACAATGCAGTCATCGCATTTGGCTTGGGTGCACCGGGGCCACGGGTCACGGGTTAATGTTTGCATTTATCTCTGCATTACCCCACTACACCCGTTTCCGCAGCGGTGGCCTAGTGTTTTGAGCATTCGCCTCCCGCGTGCATGGGAGGTGCGATGTTCGATCCTCAGTGCCGCCGGATATGCCCACCGATGATGGACTGTGTGCAAGATTTCCCCTAGCCTCGTGCTCAGCTTCTTTGGAATGAAATGCTTGGGAAATGGGTCTGTGACCCCGCCTTGAGAAAACGATAACGCCTTGTGCCATGGGGATGTTTTAACCCAGATGCCCTTGCGCGATAAAGATTCACATTCAATCAATAAGGCAATCGTCCTCGCTCAGGCATCTCTAACTGCGGAAAAAGAGCGTTTCTGTTCCTGCTCTGCACCTCGATGGGTTTATCAGTCTACCGACTCCATACAACAGACACGCTACCTCGCAAGGGCCAAACACGAGATATCGACGAGATGGCCTTGTAGTGGTGAGAAAGTTTGGTTTATGGTTTATGGGGGGTTCAACGTCCCATAGCGACTCCGGCTATGAGCGACGCCGTAATGAAGGGCTCCGGATAATTTCGAGCACCTGGGGTTCTTTAACGCGCACTGACATCGCACAGTACACTGGCCTCTAGAATTTCTCGTCCATCGAAATTCGACCGCCACGCCATGATTGAACCTGCACCTTTCGGGTCGGCTGCCGAGCGCCATAACCACTGAGCCACCGTGGCGGCGTGGCGTGAAAGTGTACGCGTGGTGCTCCCTTAGTGTCCGATGGCCTCGGCAGAAGAAGGATGAGCATCCCGAAACCTTCCGACAAAAGAATGACGTGTTCATGGGTACAACTGAGTACCGGAGTACACTGCTGCTATTCTAAAAGCGTCTGTTAACGAGATTTAGCACAGTGAAGAAATGTAGCAGGTTGCCGTTAGAGGAGCACCGTGCGCACTCGCAGCGGATCCGCCTGGCACCACCCATGTTTATGGCCGGGCGTGCGCAGGGGGCGTCCGGTAAGCCGGTGTACGTCTACGCTAGTACGTATCTGCTATGCTAAATCTCTCGATTAACACGCCTTCCCGAGTAAGAGGAAGGCGTAGGCATTCTGGCAAAGAGGTTACGGCGTCCAACGAAGATTTTATGTGTACACCACACCAAGACGCTGAGCATGCAACAGTGTGTTTTAGCATCGTCTTAGGGTAAACACGGTCACTACGGCAACTGCTACGGTACGGAAGATGTGACTAGGCAAGCCTGGCAACGGTAGCAACGGCAGTGAGTTACCGTATCAGCCGTGAGGCTGTTCGTCTAGGCTAAGACGGCCTAATTCAGGGTCCCGGTTAGCGGGCGCCTCTTTGCGCATAAGGTGCTTCTCACAGTCGGGACGCTGCTCAACACCAACGCCTCGTTGATTATCACGATACTGCCACAGGCGTAATCGCGACGGCCACTCAAGAAGGGACCTTTCGTGGGGGCATATTCAGGGATTCCGGACCTCGATCGTTCCGGAATCGGGACCGGCAAACAAGGAGTGTCCGGGATCAGGACGCTTCCTACTACAGGAAGTAGTTTCGTTGCAAACGGTACAGTTATGGGGAGTGGGGCTTGTTTCCTTAACACGAAATGCAGTTGAACTTGTAGACAAAGGCAACATTTCTGACAGCCGTGTCGTGCTCAGAAAGTTCGAACGTCAGAAAGTACGAACGACCGCCGAAAGAAGCAAACAAACTCGCAAAACCACGCCCAAGCACAGAGGAACGCGCACACTAACTTCCGCGCACGCGAGCCAGCATGTGTTGATTCTGCTTCATTTTCAGTTGCGTGAAAAAGTCGGCACCGCAAATCAAATAAAGCTCCTCTCAAGCCTCTTTTCTTTATTTTTAAAATCTGCGTTGTTTGCCACTGAAACGAACTCCCGAAGCGTGCGGTACACAAGTGCACAGAACTCGCGGTGGACCGGGTGAAAAGGCGACCTGACGCTCGCAAATAGAGTCGAGTTTCAACAGAATTATTGAACTATACATGGTATAAAGCTCTCTGCCGGCAGCGTTCATCGATGAACACGACTGAGCACACACGCACTCCACTCGATGGACATAATATGCGTAGTCTGGGTGGCCGCGGGGATTTTTCTTTGTGGCTCACTTTCAATGCCGAAGAGAGAGAGAGAAAGCCAGTGCGCGTTCGCGCTCGAGCGGCTAGGGCGCGAACCAGATCCAAACCCCGCGCTAGGCAGCCGTTCCGGCGCAAACAGCGACGTAGGAGCGGGCGTTGCACGGAAACCGACGAACCGCGCACAAAGGCTGCGGTAGGGAGTTGGGTTGGTGCGCCGTCCCAACTGGTGCACGCAGGCCTGCAGCGCATGCAGTCCTGCTCAAACGTCCCGCCGAAGGGGGTTGCACAGTCCCCGGCTTTGGCCGCCGGTAAAGCCGAAACGGACGCGCCCATACTAAGCCAGCCAGCCAGCCAGCTAGCAAGGACCGTGGGTACGCACATCGTGCAGCGCTCCCGAATCCATCGGCGCGCAGAGCTGAGCGCGACCGCGTCGAGCACGAATTAAAAAAGTACGCCACATCAGCGAGGCAGCAAAAGCGGCGCAGGAGGTGGGACGGGGGCCCGGCGTCGCACTGAGGACGCCGGGTGACAATGGGACAGGGCGGTGGGCACAATGGGGACTCCCGTTCCGGCCAGAGCCACCTCGGGCCGGTGGGAAGTTTCGGTTGGAAAAAGCCGGTAGGCGAGGGTCCCGAATGCAAGCGCTGCCATAAAGCTGGCTGCTGTGAAGGAGCGGCAAAGGCTGGGGGCGAGGAGAGGCAGGGGAAGGGGGGGGGGGGGGGGGATTGACTGTCCCGTCGTGCGACGCGGCTCGGCGCTGGATTAGCCTCGTGCGAGGTTCGGTCCCCGCCTTGATCGACACTAAGGAGCGCGTAGGCACGGTGATGCGGGGTTCGATCACTCCACGTCGTCGTGCTCGCCTTTTCATTTTTTACTTTCTAGATGATCGCGCCTATCCGCACTCATCGTCACCTGGCCGTCCCGGACCGGCGACGGCCGATCGGGAGGCGAGGGAGAGCGAATGGAGGAGGTATATGGAGTGGTTTGGGGACGCAGGCTAGCGGTGGGGATTGGACGGGGCAGCTCGTAAGCGACAGCCGAAGAGTACGGCTCGAGCTACGTCCGAACCGCGGTCGGACGTCTGGCAGGGGGAGGAGGAGGGTCTGAAAAACGGACCGTCGCTGACCGCCTTCTCGCCGGCTCGCCCAAGCAAAGAGCAAGCTATCAACTATAAAGGGCTTCTGTGATCGAAACGCTGTGGAAACCTGACGGGTGAAGGAGGGTTGCGGAGAGAGGGGGCGGGCATTTGGGGAGACTCAAAAACGTCGTCGCGCCATACTCGCATGTGCGCGCGGCTTTATAAAGAAGAGGCAAGGGACCGTCGTCGCTCGGTCCATCTGTTGCGATCCCGGCCAGGTCGCTCTTCTGAATGGGACCAAGGGGAGGAAGAGGGGTGCGTGGGGAGGCGCAGCGGCGGGAACGGCGGCGCGCAACTGAAGAAAGCGGCTGCTCGCTGTCGTCTAATCGGGCCGTCCCCCTCGCCTTCTGGACTCCCGCTGCCACCGGTCGGGCCCAATATCATCGTGATAAATTCCTGGGCACACCTGGACAGTGGGTGCGGCATCCCTCGGCGGGGCGACGGACGGGGAGGAGGGGCGCAGGAAAGGCCTCCTGGGGACCAAGCATGGCGCGAGCGGTACACCGACACAAGCGCCCCCTGTGCACCGACGCGAGTGCCACCGCGCGAGTTGGGTGTGCGTGAATGCGTGCGTGTGTGCGCCTTTCGCTTCGGCGGGTAGCGAGCGCTTGGGCGGCGGCTGCGGCAGGAAGCGAAAGAAAAGGAAGAGGAGGTAAGGGAAGCCCTGCCTGAGGCCGACGGCGACCAGAGGAGCCGGGAAAGGTAGGCTGGGAGGCCTCCTTCCCACTCGACAATGGACTGTCAGGCCTTACCTTTCGGGGACCGTGGTGTCGCCGCCGTCGCTGCGGGCATCCTGCCATCGAACAAAAAGAGGGAGAAAAAAAAGTTAAAATTGATGATTTAAAATAGAAAAAAAAGAAAAATCAGCCGCGCACGCGGTTCAGAGCGCGCTAAGCTCTATTCCGTCCTCGACTTCAGCTCCCATTTCGCTCTCTCCACGCCTAACCCTCCATCGCGGCCTAGGGCAGCCCGGGCCGAGTTGGCGTAGCGTTCCTTTTCATCCAGCCGGCCGGGAGCGTAGATCGGGGAGAGGCAAAGCGCGGAGAATGAAAGGACGGAGGGAGAAGGCGGCGCTGCTGAAGTGTCCCCGGGACTTCGCAAATGACGGCACGTCAGCACGCACCGTCGGTGGCGTCGTCGCCGCAGCCGTGGCGGATAGAGAGGCTGTTTGCCGTAGCAATCCGAGTCTAGTACGCGGCCAAATCACGGAGGGACAGTCGAAACGGCAAATGCGGGGGGACATGGAGCAGCGGCCAGCCCGACTGGCAGCTTCCTGGGGTTGGAATTCTCCAGCGGTAGCACGAAATACGCGCATAGACGCGCTTAATCGCGGAATCTGTCGTAGGCCAAGACAACAAGAAGTGAAAGGGGAGCAATATCGGCATCAAGGCAGGCAGGCATCAAGGAGGCATTGTTATTTCCCCTGTATAGCTTATATAGGAACGAGGGAGACTTCTGGACGCGCACAGGAGGGCTACGCTCGGCTGTTTCCCTTCCTCTTCGGACAACGCTCCCTCTCGGGACGCTAGAGGGGAAATGGAGAGTTCGCCAGATTCGCGCAGGGCGAGGGACCGGCCGACTCAACCGCCAAGCTCCGCGCTTGGGGCTGCCAAGCGCTGGATGGTTCCCGCGAGAAAACGAACGCCCCTGGGAAAGGTTTGGGTCCTCGTGGAACGGAGAGGTTTCTCGTTGGCTCTGACGAGGCAGAAATAAAAAAAATATTGAAAGGAGAAGAGGATAATGGAGAGAAGTATTTGCATACGCAGCAGCGATGGAGCACCCCGACCCTCCGATACCATTGTGTGGGCATGCAGCAACTTGTTGCGCGTTGCCCTGCCAGTCACAACAGTTTCAACAAGGAGAGGTGCTTCATCCCTCTTCAAAGACACCTCGTGAACGTTATACCAGGAGTTTACTTTTTTATCTTTATCTTTTTTTTCGTATTTGACGTCAGGCGGCTCTTCGCACCGCTGGCGGTGTTCTTATTGTTTACGAAAGAATGGTTTCCGCGGTCTTGTCGTCAACAGCTTTCCCATGCTTTGAGGTCTTCGGGTGTTTAGTGAGGAATGTAAATACTGCTAGGGGCACGCAAAGAATAGCATTCGAGGCGGTAGGTCCCGGGTTCGCAACCTCGCTGCACGCCGTAGATGACGTCCGGCGACGCAAGAATAGGGTAAGATGGCCCAGGAGAAATGCGCACTGCTGAATTAAGTACTAGTAAACACCTGCAGAGCAATGGGCCACTGGTATCCGGTATTGTACGGTACTGGAAAAAATTGAAATGCATGCGCACCTTGAGAGGCTGTTGGAACAGTTATAGGTTCGTTCACACGGTCATGTGACATTGGTACGCTCGCTAACCGCGTTACTAACGAAGGTGCCTGCGCGTGGTTGCTGTGGACTGAATTTCACTGTTGAGGGACAACGGCCGTGTACCAGGAATGCAGCATGTTAGCTGCCTGTGTGCGCGGGATGATCACGTGTTACAGGAAAAAAAAATAGGAGCCAACAATTACCCCTTATCCTAAATTATTACACAGTACAGGACTTCCCTCCTGAACCGCCGCGATGACTCGGTGACCATGGCATTAGGCTGCTGAGTTCTAATGAGGGAGTTTGAATAGCAGCAGCGGTGGCTACAGGCTCAATAAAAAAATAAAAAAAATAAACGAGTGCTGTGTCATGACGGTAAAATAGAAAGAACAACTGGTTGAAATGTACCTAAATTAACCTCCGCTCCGGCGTCCATCAAATACACTTGTGACATGACGTGTAGCTTTGTCAGATACCAAATACGACATATCGCCATTTCCCTTGTTCAAACAAAAAAAAATCTGAATTAATAGCTTTGCTCATGTATGGATTCGTTGGTTTTAGTTATTTGTCGTCTTTCTCGTGTATCCGCACGAGTTGCACGTTATTCTTGCATATTGGCGGACTCATGGGTTACCATGTTGCCATTTTTTTTTCTTGTTTTACCCTTGAGGATAATTCGTGAAACACAGACACACACATATTATATATATATATATATATATATATATATATATATATATATATATATATATATATATATATATATCTCACAAGCTTTGCTCCACACGCTTTCATTCTGCTCTTTCACCTGTGAAGGTCTATATCTGGAATCGGCATACATTCGGACTTTCCGCGGACGTCATCACTCTGTTTGCACCTGCAATGAGCGCAGCAGCTATGAATGGGCGCGACACCATATCTACGAGGAGACAGCTGACCGATGCACCGCCGCGTGCTTTGCGACGAGGTTGTTGACAAATGTGCAGCTTCAATCACATGCAATGGCCACCTTTGGTGGGACCGCACCGCGGCAGTTGAGCCGCGCGTTTCGTCTCATGTCTACGCAATTAGCGGATCGGCAATTCTGACGAGGTTGTAAAGGACACATAACTTTCTAGGGCTTTGAGCCTGACAACACGATCCAACGATCCTGGTGACACGGGCAGTAGTTTCTTTGCCTTTTAAATGAACGCATTATTAGCGAGTACAGAGCACGTGATGTTATAGCGCATACGTATGCAGTGTTTTCTTGTAAATCAACCAAAGTAGACTGCGAGTATTGCTTTACGTCCACTGTCGATACAGCGTCACTTCATGACTATACTGCATGGCGCATTCTCATGCACCTGCGGACTGGGAGCGAGCCACCACAGCATATATAGTCAGCTGCACACAAAAAAAGAGAAAGCAAGCTTTATATGCATAGGCGCACGTGTATCTTTATTCAGCTTATCCTGTCACCGAGCACAAAAAAAAAATGATTAATACCGGTTGGCAAGCATTGCTAGGTACGCGCTACTATACTTGTGCTACGCGTAATAATGATGCGTGGTTTCCGTTTACAGGGACAGCCTCTTTCCCTTCTTCCCGTCGAACAGCCATCCTGGAATCATGACGCCGAGGGTCGCTCTTCGTCGCAGTTAATGTACTCGGTCGACGTGTACAGTACTCACGGATTGAAATAGGACATTCGAAGCGCAAGCCTTGCAGTGCCACGCAGGCATGTGGTAAACCACAGGCCGGCTCGTTGGCGACTGGAAGGAACAATTCTGCTTTGTAGATGTTCTCCCCCTCGCGCCATACCACAATGCACCACCTTGGTTCCATGAGCATCTACGGGCGGCGCTCCATGAAGCGACGGCCACGCGCTCCGAATGTCCTATTTCAATCCGTGAGTACTGTACAGGAAAGCCGTCGATGGCCCAGCGATACAACAGCCTCTTCATGTGGCTATGACTAATCATATGCAGGGACCGGGTCGAGCCACTGATGTGTACACAGAAAGCATTGCGGAGTCAGCGAGCCGCATTTATCCCGAGATTCTTGAATATATAGCATGGCAGTCATCGCGTACGATGAAGCATTTCTCTATGCTCGCATCGACCCTATGCTCCCTATATTCGCGCGGGAGTAGCACACGCTAACTCGTTGCGTCGTTTCATCCTTGCATAGTTTGGTTTTATTTCGCCACCATTTTCGCTTATTTAGTAGTTTCTCTCGCTTGTATTATACACGATGCTAAATAAACATTTTACGTTGTCCTCTAGGTTAACTATATTTTCAAAAGTTACCTTTGGTCTTGTGAAGAACGGTAATTTGACGTCTCTTGAAACGTATATTAAAAACATTTACCGTTATTCTGGGGAACTGCGCCGCACTTAAACGGATATATACAGAGTTGTTTGACTGACGACTTAAGAACTCCAACGTGTTATTGGAAGAAAAAAAAAAACTTGCACGTCAAGAGACTCTCAAAATGTTATCGCTAACATACATATTCAACGAAATGTTTCTTAAAGGTTGTTTGACATCTGTCACGCTGTGAAGCCGACCTTTATATAGAATGTCTAACAAATACTCTCTTGGTATCATTAAATACTGGTCGTTTCCACCGATGAACCTTAGGTAATGGCCTAGACGAACCATCGTAATGAGCAGGAGGCTGAAAGATGAGGCTCACCAGCAATATTGCTACACAAAGTCCTGCCTTTAGGTCTGCGAACTTTACAGGCGCAAAGATAGTGATCGTTCAGAGCTTCTATTAATTAAGCATCGTTTCTGCACCTGCGAAACAGTTGCTCGCAGGTGTTACGAATGAATTCAGTTTTATTATCCGAAGAAATCCCCCTCCAAAAAAAATAAACGAAAAAATCCTCCTCCTCTCACGTTTTGCGAACTGCCGTAGCATGAGGCGCTTGAGGCGGAACCGACGAGAACAACCGAATTCGCACTCAGCCAAAACCGCAAGGTTTTTCGCCGTGTTCCTTTCTTGCCTCCCTGCCCTTTCATCTTCTTCTCCCAGCACCACGCGCACCGTTCTTGCCTGTTTTTCTTTATTTCCATACACGTTCGGTGACTCCGCGTTCTTCCCTTCTTCCTCTTGCATCCATTTCAGCGTGTTCTTCTTTTAGTTCCTTAAAGACGTTCGGCGGCTCCTCAGCTCGTCTCAGCCAGTGCCGCCTGGCCGCACCGGCGTGTGCGGCGAATACGTCTCTGTTTTTCTTCGCGCCGCTGGTGCCGCGCCACTCAACGGCGGGCGCGTCGCTTTCAGGAGGCCGTGATTTATCGCAGCCACGGACGGGACAGCGCCGCCAGCGGCGAACAGAACGGACGGACGAACGCCGCCGCCGCTACCCCGTCCGTGGCTCAGGTTCGTTCTCGCAGCTCAGACGAAGGTTCGAGGTGACGCCGAGGAGGAAAGGGGGAGGGTAAGAGGAGGAGGCTGTAATTCTAAGCGGGGCTTCGGCGCCCTGCCTTTATGGCGGCGGGGTTTATAGGTCTTCGCTCAGTCGTCACCGTCGCACCGCGGGCATTCCATCCACCGACAGGGACGATCGGCTCCGCGGTGCACTGCGGGTAGGGCGCCGCAGGAAGGGTGGCGCTGCCGCGTGCTGCAAGGGCACCGCTAGCGCCATCAGCAGCGGAGCAAAGAAACAAACGGCGCCGGCGAAATTGCGCGCATACATCAACGAAGACGCGCCGCCGCCGGAGGGCGCGACTCTCGAGCTGCAACGCCGCCGGGATTCGTCCGTGGATTGAAGACGGTATCGCGCACTGCAGAGCGGGACACACGCACGCGTGTATGCCGCACCGAAGACGCCTGTCCCATATATTAGAGATAGGGACGGTAGCGAGCGATGATTCCAACCACCCTCTCCCGACGGCGCCGGGCTGAACCCTTCCACCATGCACTGCATGTATTCGGCGAAGGTCGCGTTCGCCCAGCCGAAAAGTCTGTGGCGGTCGATCGTCCTAACAGAATGAACTCCGCTTTGGCAGCCGACTCAGTCGCCGACAAGCCGGCTGGCCACCGCCCTCTAGCGCTGAATACGGCGAATTGTTATTTCTGGTCACTGGTAATCATAACGTTGGGTGTGTGCTGCGTGATAGCACACTGTGGTACCTCCATTTCTCTGTTTGTACCTCGAGCATCTTGCGGACTTCCTTGTGTTGTTCTCGAGCATGCGGAGTGCGGGCGCGTTTGGTTTAGGTGAAAACGGTCTGCTACAGAACATTCAAAATAAGGCGACCGTACGAAGGTTCAACTCGAACAGAGAAAATTTTGCCTGGAACTTGCTCTTATTGTGTCCCCATCTCTTTCTGATTTTCTGCTTCAGCCATCGGCATGAACATCGCCACCTGGGCACTGAATCAAAAGTAAACGAAATTTATAATTCTTATTCCATTTCTGGCGGCGTTCTTGGTGGTTTACTGCGATTCCCCACAATACTAATTACTCTAGACAAAGGTTGCGGCAATGTCTACCACCGAAATCTAGCGACAGGCTTTCAAGGATTGAATTAGGCGTAAGGTATATTTTATTCAGTGAAATATATTCTCTGTGGGATATTTAGCTTGTCGGGCTTCTGCTTAAGGAAAATTGATTGAAGATTCTTTCACAAAATTATTGCGCTTTTAAGAGAACTACACTTGCAAGGTTACCATTGCTGACCATCGGTTCTCTTGTTATCGCATTGCACCTGCCACGCAGGTGCGTCTATTTATTATTAATTATTAATTTCATTACCACCTCTACTAGTATTACCACCACCACTACTACTACTGCTGCTGCGGCTGCTGCTGCTGCTACTACTACTGCTACTACTGCTACTACTACTACTACTACTACTACTACTACTACTACTACTACTACTACTACTACTACGGCTACTACTACGGCTACTACTACTACTACGGCTACTACTACTACTACTACCGATGCTTCTGCTGCTGCGGCGGCGGTTGCTTCTGCTTCTACAAGCGGGAAGAAAAGTATAAAGATTGCATGCTGGCCGACGTGGCAAAAGAGCCTTTGTGCTAGCATGCTGCGAACGGGATGCTCTGCACAGAGAGAGCAAGCAAAAAGAGAACAAAGAGAAAAAAAAAACGAACAAGAAAGACGCCTGGAGCTCGAAAATTGGACAGAATTGCATTTAAGACAAATGTAACTACAGTTGCAAGCGGCAGTAACAGTTGTGGGTGAAAGGCAACAAGTTGCACCTGGTAATCGACTGGATGACATAAAAAGCACAGGCACAAAATTTTAAGCGCAGGAAAAAAACTTGAAGCAACCAATTTCGGTCAGCGATTGCATCCTTCTATGAATGAAAAAAGCAGAAATTAGGCGCATCAATGAAAACATTCCTGGTAGTCGGTTCATATCGATATGGTTCTTCGAAATGGGAAAAATGACCCCATCGCCATCTGTGGGCTCTCCATTTAAACCCGATAAATTGGATTTCGCTGCTCTGGTCGGTGCTGCTTAAATAAAGCTTGCAGCTAAGGGGCACTCGCAACATAGTATTCCGAAGTAGGAAGTGCTGCCCACGTTTCAAATTGCCGTGGGGCGTCTAGACTCACTGGTAACATTCGCAACAATAACAGCTGCTGCCGGCCGCCAGGAAGCTTTTCGCTCGCCTCGCTACTTTCAGTAAACCGTTTACTAACGGCCGACAAAATACCCGCAGCGATTAGTGCATATCGCTAATGTCTGATGTTAGCGACTACAGCGGCAAAACAGTGCAACTTTCATTTGCTATTTCTCTCCTTTTCGCATTCTTCTTGTCGCTCAACTAAGACGCGCCCATTGCCAGTGCCTGCTGCCGATGCAATTTACTCCCTTGTAGCTGTCACTTGCTGGCTACTACGCTCTCTGCGCACACAAGATTGGCAACCCCTAATCGCAGCCGGCATTCTCTCCTTTTCACTCGTAGTTACACACGCACGCACGGGCGCCGCGGGTGCACGAATGGACGTCTCAGCGGCCGCAGAAGAAGGGCAGCCCGACACCTCTCAGAATGCGCGCCTGGTCGGGAGAAAAGCGGCGGTCCCGCAAACGTCGCCGCTACTCTATGCACACACGCGCGCGTTTGTGCTCAAGCAGGGCGCAGAGCGCGCGGTTCCTTCGCGAGCGGCAGGAGGACGCATTTGGCGGCCAGCCATGCTTGCATTGTCCGGCAGCGCGGCCGGGCAGCTTGTTTGCCTTTGAATTGTCGCCGGCGAGTCTCGCACCGCTCGTGTACCGCGTAAAGCCGCGGGACTTAAAGGGACTCGGCGGCGCGCTTTTCGGTCCTATCGGGCGAGACTGCCGGCGGAATCCTTTCCCTTTTAGGAGATCTGACGTCGGCTTTGCTTTGACGAGGCGTGGGGGAGGAAGCGTCGGACAGCAGGCTCGGTGCTATTAAAGCAGCTCCCTTACGCTCTAAACGCTCAACGTGCGCGACCCGAACGGCGTGACTCGCGACACGCGTCCCGACAACGTGCCGGGGTATTCTCGCTGTCTCACGTGTTCGCGCAACGAGCCTCAGCACACGTAACGTACGGCGGGTGGCATGGCGATGTGCATCCGTTGAAATCGCCAGCAACGACGCGTGTGCGGATTCGGGAATGGAGCTATTGTTCCTGGTTAGACGTGCTTACGCTAACTCTGTGCTTACTGCGCGTTTGGCTTCTCTTCTGCACGCGGCTACGTCGACTCGCGAACGCTCATTTTTGCCCTTTCCATTGAAGTGGCGCCACGCAGACTTTTATGCACGTGCCTACCGTCGTGGTCCGAAAGAGCAACGTTACACAAGTAATCCGCCTTTACGCTCCTCTACTCATGAGCGAACGAACGTTGAAGTTATTCTGAGCTTAGCAACGTGAACATATTTATTGCCAGCCCTGTAGTTATGCAGAACTCCTGCGGTGATTCTCACACTAGAAGTCTCAACAGTGCCGGGCAACCAGGCATGGAAAAATCTCTTATCTCAGTTCTGGCAAGCGCTGCTCTGGTGATTTGCCTTTTGCGGTGCAGCGGTGAAAGGGACCCGCAAAACGATCATCCAGCACTGATAGCAACCTCCAGCGCTCAGGAATCGCTCATCATTATCTGCTCAAAGTCACTAGCTGAGCAGCGTCGAACACACAGGCTGGGCGACGCGGCGGAGAGCAAGGGCAAAAAGAGAACGCCCTAAAGGGAAGACAGGCCGAACGAAGAAGCCAAGATTGCGCCTTGTAAGGGTGACGCGAATTGCGCCGTTTAGCGGCTTCCCGTGCACCGCACCGACCGCCCTCGGCCACCCACCACCACCCCACCATCGCTCGGTCGGAAGCCGAGGCATGGGAAGAGGTGCGCTCGAGAAAGACGACGAGGTGGGGGACGTTGCCCCTGCGAAGGTGGCTTTTCTGTTGCACAGTACTGCGCCGCAGGGCAGCATCCACAACGCGGCGGCGTAGCGCGGTGCGGAAAATGGACCGCAAATGGCCGCTGTTTACGACGCCGCTCTTTGACTCGTCGTAAAGCGTATCTCGTTCGGAGGCGGCGCTGGCTCCGTCCGATCGGGACTCCTCCGGCGCGGCCAGCCTCCGCGGCCCGACGCATACGTTCCCCCATTTGGTACTTTTTATCGGAGCGCCCTTCTCTTCTCGGAGGTTGCGCGAGGGGCCAAGTATCGCGCCGAAAACGGTCGTTGGCGATGGCCGCTGATTCCCACCGTCTACTGAGGCTCGCTATTGTAAGTTGTAGGCGGGCTGAGAAGCGGAGTCATCCATGCGGTGTTTACTTATAAACTCTTTGTGCTCATATTTCCTGCCAGTTTCCAAGTTAGACGCTGAGTCGAGAGGATAGCTGGCGAGATTACCTACCTGCTAGGGATGACTGCACATGTCCGTATGAGCTTTATAATCATAAAACATACGAAGTGGAAGGCTTTAAATAGTTAATGTATTACAGTGACGCTGAGGTAGCTTTATGAATAATATCCCGTGACGACGAACGTTATGTAAAAAACGGCAAATAAAAGCGCAGAGAGTAAGAAATACCACGCACGGTTGTGTACATGTGCTACGCATTGGTCAGGGAACCTCGTCAGCTGAAATAAAAGTGCAGTAAGGTGTCATACAGTGCTCGCCAAATAGCGGGAGAGTATTACGTCGTTAAGCAGAGAACACCTTCCCAGACTACTTGACGGTAATACTGTGCACCGTCTGTCCTATATCGAGGCTTGAATTACGTTGTATTTGGCTTGTCGTCGTGTTTTAGTATATGCTGTAGTAGGCTTATCGCCGAGTTTATTTAGGCTAAGGGTGGACACCGTGCACGTAAACTTTGATTACCAACTGGGAGTTGATGCTGCTTTAATGAACTCGCACTGCACGTGCTGACAATGGCGCAACCCTGGCATTCCCGTGCTTCCGCACAGCGGCGACCGTCTGATTTCACCCCCGACTAGCCCCAGTTTCAAGTCGTCGCGTCGAAAAGCCTGCGCCGGGAGACTTGAAAAGCGCGCTCCGCTGCGGAGCAGCGCCACATCACGGGGCGTCTTTGTAACCAGAAATCGTTAATCAGGGGGGCTGCCTGCTCGGCTCTAGAGTGCATACACTATAAGAAAAGGAGACGGCCAACCATTCGCCGAGCAGATGCGCACGGGTCGCCGGCGGCGGCGGCGGTCACAGCACGTGCTCGAGGCCTATCAATTACTGCCACGGACCAGCAGCCGCGCGGGTGATTAAAGTTTCGATTAGGCCTCGAAAGTTTGGCGTCGCTCGTCGGGAAAATGAGGAGGAGCAGGGAAGGAGAAACTTTGGCGGCGGAGATGGCTAAGATGACGGGGAAGAGTCATCCGCGCTGTGTTGCCGCCCTTGGTAAGAGATGCGCACAGCCCTTTCTGCCTTCCCCCGTGCAGCCCTCGCTTCGCTCTTCCCTCTCGCTTCGCCGTACGATGTCGGGAAGCCATTACGGAACTCCGCCGCGTGCCCTCAGCGCAAGTCTGGGGCAAGCGCTGGCGCAAGCTATTAGCGCCGAAGAGACAGGCGCCGCCGCCGCCCTGAAAGCGTCTGCTCATCCTGAAAAACTTTGCGCTCCTTGAGGCGTCCCTGTCTCCTGGAAACTTGGGCGCCGTGCGCCGCCGTGTGTTTTTCGCCGCGATCGGATCGAGTCCGGGCACAAAGGGGCGTCGTTGGCTGCAGCGACACGGGGAGGACGTCATCTCAGAGCAGAGCAGGAGGACGGAAGAAGAGGGTGGGAGGGTTGAGGTGGGCCGACCTTATCAACGCAGCAGGGGCTGCTGGCTTCTCGAGCGCGGGTGCAGGGAACGGCTGTTGAGAGGAGGCGCACGAGGAGTCTCTGCTTTCCCTTGGAGACAGCTTTGGCAAACTTTGAGCACGGCTCGCATGTGAGCTAACACGGCTGCCTAGGCCGTGAACCGTGCATGCGGTAGTAGTTGGGTGCAGGATCTTGTTTGAACGTTGCCGCAACTGCCATTCATACAACTGCGGTTAGGTGGCAAGTTCCAGTGGAGGAGGCTGTACTGGACACAGGAGGTTTGGACAAGGAGGGATTTCGGGGAAAAAAGGCAACCATAAAGAAATGAAGGCAGAAATAGGGCAAGAAACCTTTAGAAGTCTTCCTGTTTGTTTGTCCATGAACTTTTTGATATGGAAGATATGAAAAGGAGAAGTGTCATTTTGCATTTCCTTTCTGATTTGGGTCACTGTAATTGAAAATACCCATAGCAACACGGCCCCATGACTACTATGCACTTCGCAGGAGGGGCCTGGCCGAGGTTGTGCAAGAAAAGTTGTACGATTGGAACACCACCGCCGCATGGTGTGGTCCAATGCGCTGGCCATGCAAGATCCTTTGGTCTGGAGTGGCAGTGTTTACTTCTTCCATTTCTTCGTCTTTTCTGAGAAACCGCTCCAAAGCATTTCAATTTACACATTCCTTCAGGAGCTGGACTTATTTTCTATTCGCAGAAATCATGGCTGCGCAGTGCTCGGAGATATGTTGAGCTTCCTGGGCCATGGTCGTGTTTATGCTTCGTATTGGTTTAAGAGATGCTATTTTGCTCAGCGCTTTAAGGCCGCAAGCTGTGCGGACTGGCGGTCATAGATGATGCTCTTCCTCTCCATTCTTCCTGAAATTTCAAGTTAGTTTTCTAGCTGCACGTAACTTTCAGAAACTTGAGGGGAAGCCGAAAATGGCCAACCCATCCGCCGCTGGCGCCAGTGGAGACAGCCTTGTCGCGCTGTGGCCCCCTTTCCACTGCACCCCATGCTTCCAGAGGGAGCAGCCTCCGCTCTCGGTGATTGGCTAATGAGCTGCGTCGGCCATGCTCGGCCGGCTCTGACGCCGTCGCTCGAGCGCGCGGCATAGCGCTGGAGCCCGACGCTGCGACGCGTGGGTGAGCGGTGCGCCTCGCTGCGCCACTCGGCGACAAAAGGAGCGCCGGTGATTAATCGCCGCCTTCTTTGTGCCGCCGCCCCGGCGCATAGCGAACGTCTTTTCCTATTACCGCACCCCCTCCGCTTTCTTAGCCTGTCTCGGCTAAAGCCATGCGCACACGTGATAGAAGGTGACGCGAGGCGGCCTCGCCCTTCCTATGCACGCGCACGGGCAAGAAACGCGCGCACTCAGGTGGAGAGGCGGCAGAGAGACAACAACAGCTAAAAGGAACCTGCGCTGCGTGCCAGCGGCCGACACGTTAGGCTTAGCGGCTCTTTTCCTGGGGCAGCCCCTGAAGTCGTTCCTCTGATCAAAGCTGCGCGTGCGTAAGGCGTCCTAGCCTCACTTGTTTCCAGATCGCGCGAGCGACGTACTCCGGAATGTTGTGCTGGCGGTACGGAAGGCTGTCAGCTCGAAACAAGCATGCGCTGGGAAAAAGTGATGCCTGCCACATCAAATTCCAGGCGACTATGTGCTAACTTGCCAATTCTCTCGCTTTGCTGCTGCAGACATGAAGACAGAGACCAAATAAGGTGAAGAAACAGTTTCAGCGAAGACTGTCTATACTGTCTGTCCTTTTGAGCTCTGTTCTCATCCCCTTTGTGCTTAATACCTAAAGCCATTGGTGTTAATGTAAACAAACGCCATAAAATGAATATGTGCAAAGAAATGCGGAACAATGCCCTCTTGTATACGGAATACTTCTAAGTGCTGCTTTTTTTTCATCTGTAACGTAGATAAAGAGTGGGGATTGTTGCTAACGGCTAGCTCTCTGTTGAGTGTGCGCAAGAAGCTCTTTTCTTTACCAACTAAATCTGGTATTGAACAAAAGAATAGGCATTTAGTTCCCGAGTGGTCGAAATGACCATACCCGATGTTACGTCACAAAATCATGCGCCATGAACAGACCGGTCTTTCGTGACGAGAAAGTGCGAATTTTTTTCCCACTATTTTGATGGTGTTTACCTTGGAAGAACGAGACGCGGTGGCAGTTAATATGGTTTCATTTAATGGCTGCCGCCTTAGCGCGAGCGCTCCATCCGCGGCACTGCCCACTTTTTCTTGCTGGTCCGTGGCTCGACCGGAGGCCACCGAGCGGCAGTTCAGTTCCGTGCAAAGAAATGCGGAACAATGCCCTCTTGTATACGGAATACTTCTAAGTGCTGCTTTTTTTTCATCTGTAACGTAGATAAAGAGTGGGGATTGTTGCTAACGGCTAGCTCTCTGTTGAGTGTGCGCAAGAAGCTCTTTTCTTTACCAACTAAATCTGGTATTGAACAAAAGAATAGGCATTTAGTTCCCGAGTGGTCGAAATGACCATACCCGATGTTACGTCACAAAATCATGCGCCATGAACAGACCGGTCTTTCGTGACGAGAAAGTGCGAATTTTTTTCCCACTATTTTGATGGTGTTTACCTTGGAAGAACGAGACGCGGTGGCAGTTAATATGGTTTCATTTAATGGCTGCCGCCTTAGCGCGAGCGCTCCATCCGCGGCACTGCCCACTTTTTCTTGCTGGTCCATGGCTCGACCGGAGGCCACCGAGCGGCAGTTCAGTTCCGTGCAAAGAAATGCGGAACAATGCCCTCTTGTATACGGAATACTTCTAAGTGCTGCTTTTTTTTCATCTGTAACGTAGATAAAGAGTGGGGATTGTTGCTAACGGCTAGCTCTCTGTTGAGTGTGCGCAAGAAGCTCTTTTTTTTACCAACTAAATCTGGTATTGAACAAAAGAATAGGCATTTAGTTCCCGAGTGGTCAAAATGACCATACCCGATGTTACGTCACAAAATCATGCGCCATGAACAGACCGGTCTTTCGTGACCAGAAAGTGCGAATTTTTTTCCCACTATTTTGATGGTGTTTACCTTGGAAGAACGAGACGCGGTGGCAGTTAATATGGTTTCATTTAATGGCTGCCGCCTTAGCGCGAGCGCTCCATCCGCGGCACTGCCCACTTTTTCTTGCTGGTCCGTGGCTCGACCGGAGGCCACCGAGCGGCAGTTCAGTTCCGTGCAAAGAAATGCGGAACAATGCCCTCTTGTATACGGAATACTTCTAAGTGCTGCTTTTTTTCATCTGTAACGTAGATAAAGAGTGGGGATTGTTGCTAACGGCTAGCTCTCTGTTGAGTGTGCGCAAGAAGCTTTTTTCTTTACCAACTAAATCTGGTATTGAACAAAAGAATAGGCATTTAGTTCCCGAGTGGTCGAAATGACCATACCCGATGTTACGTCACAAAATCATGCGCCATGAACAGACCGGTCTTTCGTGACGAGAAAGTGCGAATTTTTTTCCCACTATTTTGATGGTGTTTACCTTGGAAGAACGAGACGCGGTGGCAGTTAATATGGTTTCATTTAATGGCTGCCGCCTTAGCGCGAGCGCTCCATCCGCGGCACTGCCCACTTTTTCTTGCTGGTCCGTGGCTCGACCGGAGGCCACCGAGCGGCAGTTCAGTTCCGTGCAAAGAAATGCGGAACAATGCCCTCTTGTATACGGAATACTTCTAAGTGCTGCTTTTTTTTCATCTGTAACGTAGATAAAGAGTGGGGATTGTTGCTAACGGCTAGCTCTCTGTTGAGTGTGCGCAAGAAGCTCTTTTCTTTACCAACTAAATCTGGTATTGAACAAAAGAATAGGCATTTAGTTCCCGAGTGGTCAAAATGACCATACCCGATGTTACGTCACAAAATCATGCGCCATGAACAGACCGGTCTTTCGTGACGAGAAAGTGCGAATTTTTTTCCCACTATTTTGATGGTGTTTACCTTGGAAGAACGAGACGCGGTGGCAGTTAATATGGTTTCATTTAATGGCTGCCGCCTTAGCGCGAGCGCTCCATCCGCGGCACTGCCCACTTTTTCTTGCTGGTCCGTGGCTCGACCGGAGGCCACCGAGCGGCAGTTCAGTTCCGTGCAAAGAAATGCGGAACAATGCCCTCTTGTATACGGAATACTTCTAAGTGCTGCTTTTTTTTCATCTGTAACGTAGATAAAGAGTGGGGATTGTTGCTAACGGCTAGCTCTCTGTTGAGTGTGCGCAAGAAGCTCTTTTCTTTACCAACTAAATCTGGTATTGAACAAAAGAATAGGCATTTAGTTCCCGAGTGGTCGAAATGACCATACCCGATGTTACGTCACAAAATCATGCGCCATGAACAGACCGGTCTTTCGTGACGAGAAAGTGCGAATTTTTTTCCCACTATTTTGATGGTGTTTACCTTGGAAGAACGAGACGCGGTGGCAGTTAATATGGTTTCATTTAATGGCTGCCGCCTTAGCGCGAGCGCTCCATCCGCGGCACTGCCCACTTTTTCTTGCTGGTCCGTGGCTCGACCGGAGGCCACCGAGCGGCAGTTCCGTTCGCGAATTTGTATGTCGTAGTCGGTGATTTGGAGGCCATGCTGATTGGCGGTGAAATGTTGCTTGCAGAGACAATAGAAGGAGGTGAGAGGCTTGCCGCCAAGAAGGGTGAAGAGCTGAGCAGACCGCAACTGGCCGACAAAGTTTCTTGGTCGCAGGTCTCCTTGGGGCCAACGGCTGAGGTCCGCGGATGTACCAAACAGCCTGGCCATAGGTTGTCCTGTGTGCGCCTCAGTGGGGTCAGAGTCAGTATAGTTCATAGTAGCGTTGGCATCGCGTCGCATTCATCGGGCGCCGTATTTTCTGGCGTGGACAAGGGACGGCGCAAGGATGGGAAGTGGTGAGGTCGGGTCGGATCTGGCATGCCGGGGCACAGCCAGGTGGCGCATACCATGGACGCGCAGTCGACGACCATAGCAGACGACGGGAACCGAGGCTGCAGGGCCGCAGGTTGCTCATCCTGCAGGCAGGTTGCTCATCCTGCAGGGGCTGCAGGATGAGCAACGTCCGCGGCGCTATCTACGTTATGTTACGGGGTGGCAAGCCGAACAATTAGACGTGGTGACGAATTGCGCTGTTATTATTTAATGACTTCTGGCCTAGTGCGCTCCTGCCCATTTGTTCGCCTTTCTACTCGGTCACAATATTTATTGCTGTCTTAAAAGTACTTACTGAAAGTCGGCCCTTACTGCCCTTTTATTTGGTTGCTCGTTGCTACCTTGTTAGTAGCTGATTGTCGTAAATTTTTATGGTGCAAAGCCATCTGAAGCCAAAGAGCGCCAGTGCACAGGGCGTCTTCGTCTACTCAAGGTAGAATCAAAGACCTATTTCCCTAGGATTTCATCCCAAAGAAGTATAGCACGAGGCCAGGAGAAATCCTGTACCCATTGTGACGCCGGTTGTTACCCCGGAGGCCCTGGGGATCGAACTCAGCACCGTGGTCCTTCGTTTTAATCGCGCTGGTTCGTTCTTTCAAAATGCTTTCAATGTGGCTGATGTATTTGTTAGTAACTGTTCGCTTAAGCTTAAGAAGCCATAGAGGATAAATGAGACCGACTGTCAAGCCCGACCAGGAAAATAGAAGCCAAACGTCAGAAGCTGCTCGCAGAGGTTTTCAAATACGCCCCCTTCTATATAGCAGTGGGGCCGCTCCTTCCATCTACGGTGTACCAAAGGCGCACATAAAGGTACTTCGCCCAATTATGGACTTCACTCGGTCACCACTGAAAAAGTTTTCCAGCTACCTTCACCAGGTGGTCGCGCATTTAGCAGGGAAAACAGCTACGCACGTTCGGAAGTCGGTTTTCTGCCCACACCGAAAACAGTTATGTAGAAAGGAGGCTTCACGCCTTAATTTCAAGCTCCTCCAGGACTCGGATCTAAACTCCTGATGATGAAAGCACGAGTTGACTACTGAGTATTGTGGGTAATTGTGTGTACAGCGGTGTAGTTCAGCCAGGTCTCAGGTATGTGCCTGATTTGTGGATCCCATTTAACACTGAACTGTCGCTATGGTGGAACAATTGCTAGTAGAATCCGCAAGGCTAATTCCGCCTGTAGCTTGCAACAACTTGAACTCGGTGTAGGAACAGCGCTAAGAACAGGACAGAAGTCAAACATGGAAGCACAGGGACGGGTGCTGACTAGAAACTGAATCTTTATTTCGGAGCACAAACATATATAAGGTAGCAGCAAGGGGGTACAATCAGGTATGCGCGGTCACATGGAAACAGTGAATAGTCACGTCAAATAATGAATTTAGACATCTGAGGCCGAGAAGGACGGAAGGGAAGAGGCTATATAACAGACTGAAACCGATAAAAAACTGCACAGTGTAGAGGGCCGTCACGCGAACTAAGAAAAAATAGATGAAGGATTAAACAGGATGCGAAAGTATGGCGAAAAAATGGGTTTATAAAAGTTTTAAAACTCGTGGAAACGATAGTGAAAGAATAAAACCATTAAAAACATTAAAAATTGCTCTGTGCGGCTAAAAACATGTAAAGAGGGCGTTCAACATTTCCCAAGTTTAACAGGGGCCAAAAATTAAAAAGCCTCAAAAGTTTTTTGAAGGCAGTCAACTAAAAACGCCAAAAACCAAAGCACCATGAACCCCAAAGAACAAGAGAGAGGGGAAAAAATGTCTGCTAGAACACAAATACCCCGAGTTAAGTCACCTCTCAAAAGGTATGCCCAGCTGCCTTTAAGAACATCAATACTTTCCCAGAAAGGCAGATGGACGGAGTGCTCACACAGCAGTCCTCCTTGGCACGCCGGATTTCGATGGCTTCGATTATTTCTCTAGATAAGCGATCCCGTCCTTTGCCAATGATCGCGCACCCGTCGTAAACAGGGGTGCAGGTGTCGTAATTACACTTTTTGCAATGTTTTGCAAGGTTTCCGGTGATAGCTACCCTGCTCATATTATTGTGGTGTTCTTGTAGCCTGGTGTTTATACATCTCCCCGTTTGGCCTATGTATTTCTTTCCGCAGGACAGGGGAACTAAATATACAACACCTGTGGCACATGAAACGTGGGGATTGCCATGTGTCTGCCCACAGCCACGAGGAACTCTACTACTGTTAACTCTCTTGCAGAGTGAGGAGAGCTTATGGTGTGCCGAAAACACCACGTCCGCGCCTGCTCGTTTGCCAACTTTTTTCAGGCTATGGCTGACGTTGTGCAGGTAGGGTATAACGACAACTTTTTTGCGGTCGTTTCCATTGGGTGCTGGTAGACGTTGTTCCCGTCGTTTCTTATTGAGGCATTCTGCTACTGCTATAATGAGCTGCAAGGGGTAGCACGCAGCATGGAGGCGCCCTATCTGTTTATGAAGACTTTCTTGAAGCAGATGGTCACAGGATTTCTGAAGGGCGTTGCTGAGGCACAGGCTGATGATGCCTCGTAGTAAAAGTCTTTAGATTTGTAGATGACTATCTCGTCCTTTTAAAATGCAGCGAAGAAGCTTTCGAAACTGCGGTTCCCGATGTGCTATCTCTGTTTGACCAGTGTTTGCATCCCCTTTCACTGACATCCGAACTTCCGGAAAGTAACTCAGTAAGATTTCTTGACCTACGGCTACATTTTTCGCCACACATACCTGCTGGGCCTACGAGCCGCGAGGTAAAAAGCCACTTCTTCCATTTGCGTCTGCCCATACCAAGTTAGTAAAGCGACGCATCATCAGCCTGTGCCTCAGCAACGCCCTTCAGAAATCCTGTGACCATGTGCTTCAAGAAAGTCTTCATAAACAGATAGGGCGCCTCCATGCTGCGTGCTACCCCTTGCAGCTCATTATAGCAGTAGCAGAATGCCTCAATAAGAAACGACGGGAACAACGTCTACCAGCACCCAATGGAAACGACCGCAAAAAAGTTGTCGTTATACCCTACCTGCACAACGTCAGCCATAGCCTGAAAAAAGTTGGCAAACGAGCAGGCGCGGACGTGGTGTTTTCGGCACACCATAAGCTCTCCTCACTCTGCAAGAGAGTTAACAGTAGTAGAGTTCCTCGTGGCTGTGGGCAGACACATGGCAATCCCCACGTTTCATGTGCCACAGGTGTTGTATATTTAGTTCCCCTGTCCTGCGGAAAGAAATACATAGGCCAAACGGGGAGATGTATAAACACCAGGCTACAAGAACACCACAATAATATGAGCAGGGTAGCTATCACCGGAAACCTTGCAAAACATTGCAAAAAGTGTAATTACGACACCTGCACCCCTGTTTACGACGGGTGCGCGATCATTGGCAAAGGACGGGATCGCTTATCTAGAGAAATAATCGAAGCCATCGAAATCCGGCGTGCCAAGGACTGCTGTGTGAGCACTCCGTCCATCTGCCTTTCTGAGAAAGAATTGATGTTCTTAAAGGCAGCTGGGCATACCTTTTGAGAGGTGACTTAACTCGGGGTATTTGTGTTCTAGCAGACATTTTTTCCCCTCTCTCTTGTTCTTTGGGGTTCATGGTGCTTTGGTTTCTGGCGTTTTTAGTTGACTGCCTTCAAAAAACTTTTTAGTCTTTTTAATTTTTGGCCCCTGTTAAACTTGGGAAATGTTGAACGCCCTCTTTACATGTTTTTAGCCGCACAGAGCAATTTTTAATGTTTTTAATGGTTTTATTCTTTCACTATCGTTTCCAAGAGTTTTAAAACTTTTATAAACCCATTTTTTCGCCATACTTTCACATCTTGTTTAATCCTTCATCTATTTTTTCTTAGTTCGCGTGACGGCCCTCTACACCGTGCAGTTTTTTATCGGTTTTAGTCTGTTACATCGCCTCTTCCCTTCCGTCCTTCTCAGCCTCAGATGTATAAATTCATTATTTGACGTGACTATTCACTGTTTCCATGTGACCGCGCATACCTGATTGTACCCCCTTGCTGCCACCTTATATATGTTTGTGCTCCGAAATAAAGATTCAGTCGATAGTCAGCGACCGTCCCTGTGCTTCCATGTTTGACTTCTGTCCTGTTCTTAGCGCTGTTCCTACACCATGCAATGCCAACTAGCCCGTCAACTCGCTCTCCTAAACTTGAACTCAACTCAGTTGACTTTGTAGGAAAGTTAAAGGACGTCTCTATTGACGGCAGCCAAGACATGGTATTGTTCGGTGTGAAGTCGATGCTCACATCTGTGCCTGTGGATTTCGCCGCCGAGTGTTATCAGAAAGCCCTGAGCGATAAGGCCACTTCGTCAGAACGAACCCCGATTGAAGCTGACGACCTTTGCTGACTTCTTAAATTCTGCCTTTTATATTACGCACTTCACCTTCAACAATGCTCTTTATGTACAGAATTTCGCAACAGCCATGGCTGCCTCCGTTTTCGTTGTATTTGTTAAGCTTGCCCTAGAATGCGCTCAATGCGCAGCGATTTTTTCCATCAACCCTCCCGCGCAGATTTTTCTGCCTCTGCACGCTGTGCAGCGCCAATGTGAACTGTGACCCGCGTAAAAAACTTGCAGCCATACCTTACACCCACGGTGTGAGTGAGACTTTTGTTACCTTTTTTCTGACTACGTTTCTTCATGCAAACTACGGCACAACTATTACAGGTCAAGGACCACACTGACCCAAGGACCACACTGCCCCAGCGTGATCCAGGGGTTGTCTACAAGGTACCCTGTCATGAATTGTGACGCTGCCTAAAGGACGAAACTGGAAAATTCAAGAAAAGGATCATACAACACCAAAAAAATGTCGCCCAAGGCAAAACTCGCTCAAAGGTTTTAGCGGAACATCATCAAGACACTGGTCATGCCATCGAGTGGGAGGCGGCATGAGTGATTGTCACGGAAAAATCATTGCCCAAACGCTTGCTCATAGAATTCCCTTACTCTCAGTCAACGCCACACATGATTAACCGGTCACGAGACAATCTTTCAGAGATATACACATCCGCGCCTTTAGAAAAATCGCCACTATATAGTGCACCTTTCCATCCTTCGCGTCACTGTGACCAAAGCTCCAGTGCGGGGCCGAAATGTCAATCGTTTTTTTTTTTACAACCTTTGGCTAGTGAATGTTTTATCAAGTCGCTATGGGTAAATAATTAAATAAACAAATCGATATATCTCCAACCTGGCTGCGTGGCTTTTGAAGAACATTTCAAATTCGATAAGGGTGCCTTTCGTGCTATCACCCGTAAGTTCAGTGTGAGGTGCTGTACTGTAGGAAGAGCATCGGTAGCTAAGGCTGACAAAACTTTATTGCGCATAAGCGCAGGGGACTAAGGCAAGTTAGCTAGCGTGCCGCAGTCCGTGGAGACCGTTAGCAACGCCGGCCCATTTGACGGCCTTGGACTGAATGTTGGGGACATCGTTGGACCTTAGCTTATCCCAAGATTCTTTAGAGGGATCAGAAAAGAGTAGCATTGGCCTACCTCACCGCGATGGTGCCTGCCGCTCGCCAAGAGCCTAGCGGAGAAGAGTCCAAAAATCGACAGTTTTGAAGGAAGCTATCAGCGTTATCACCGTCACTGTGGTTGAAGATTACTTTCGCATTCTTGGTACCGCACCTCTATCGTTGTTCTACGTCTGCGCAGGTATTCAGTCATCTTCGATAATTCGCCTCCCGAGTAACTTGGCGGTGCGACGTCATCGGCAAATCGGAGCCTGCTGAGGCGTTCCCAACTAGCTACCATATCCAAATCTTTCCAACCTAATTAACCCTGTGAATACTACTTGCTTAGTGAAGGTGAATAGCAATGGACACATTATGCCTTCGACCATCCCCGTAAAATACGGTTTTTGCTCACTTCTCATTCCTCGGTCCACGGAGTCGGAACGAGGGAGTTTCTTACTGCGAAATGCGATGGACGGGGTGATTTATTCCCAGGTAAGCCTCATATACTGTCACCTAAGATAAAAAAGATAGTATGCTCGGACCTACATGAGCGACCGTCAATGTGCCGTCCATCTCGTTCCAGGACGCCAGAACACTAATGCGGGGCTGCACGTTTACCGGAAGCACCACGCATTCATTTGTCGCTTATACGTCGGCGCTTTCCTCCCAGAGAAGTACGATTTCGAGACCGCGGTTCGGTCGACGCGAGAGAGCGCCCGTGCAGTGCCGCCCCGTGCCGCTGCTGGTGCGAGCTTCGTCGCCGAAATCGATTTGCTCTCGCTGTCGTCGCTGCGCGTGTGTCAACAGAACACGCGGCCGCGCTAATCATGTTTGAGCGCGGCGCGCGCTAGGCGCCTCTCGCCGCTGCCTGTGTCAACACGGGGGCGCCAAGTGCTGTAGTGCCACTGCACCAGCAGTCAGCAGGCGCACTCCCTCGCGCCCTCGGCCCAAGCTCGGATACAGACTGCAGGCTCCTGCGCCGATTCCGTTTCCGCTGCATGCTGCTGCCGACGTGGCAGCGAATATCGGAAGCTGAAGCGGCGCGGGATAGGGCGATGGGCTAAGGGTAGCACGGGGCACTATAGTGCACATGCATTTCGACACATATTGCTCGGGATATGAATTCGATAGCGTTAGAGTCCACATCCCGCAAAAATGCGGCGTACGTTTCGAAATTCGCTGATTGATCGAGCGAAGTCACGTGGCCTTGTGACGTCATCACGACCTGTCCACCATCGCAGATGCCAATGCGCTCACTAGAGTGAGGTGTCCCATGACCTTGTGACGTCAGCACAACCTGTTAACCGGGACAGGTGGTAACCAGCTCACCGTCCACATTGTGAGCAACCTGCCCATCGCGGCAGGGTAGAATTAAATTAATGATTGGCAGGGAAAGGTCGCGTGACCTGGTGACGTCAGCATAACATGCCCACTGAAGAAAGTGGAGAGAGAAGCAAGAAATATAGGCGGGGAAAATCCGGTTAGAATCAGTTCTTGGCTTCGGGTAGCGAAGAATGCCCGTGTTCTTCCGCTTGCGGAGGCGGACCGGTTAAGTGCTGACGAGTACTTCGGAACAAGCCGGGAGCGTAGAAAAAATGCCACAGAAACACTAGAGTTGCAACAGTGGGGATGTCCAATGCTATCGCGTTTTAGTCCTACTGCGCATTAAGTATCCTCCAAGTTTTTTTTTTTTTTTGGCCAATATGTGGCGGCGGCATCGGTAAATGGCCATGGGTTATATAATTGTATCCTTCAAGCACTGGCGGTCTCATTGACATGAGGCGGCATAGATGTGTCGAGCTATGGAAAGCAGCGCAGCGAGCTATGGAAGGAAAGTGATAGGTGTAACGTTAAGAGACCAGAAGCGGGACGAGTGGGTGAGGGAACAAACGCGTCCTAATGACATCCTATTCGAAATCAAGAGGAAGAAATGGGCTTGGGCAGGGAATGTAATGAGAAGGCGAGATAACCGCTAGTCCTTAAGGATAACGGAATGGATTCCAAGGGAAGGCAAGCGTAGAAGGGCGTGGCAGAAGGCTAGGTGGGCGGAGGAGATTAGGGAGTTTGCAGGCATAGGGTGGCCGCAGCTGGCGCAGCACAGTGCTAATTGGAGAGATATGGGAGACGCCTTTGCCCTTCAGTGGGGCTCTCAGGCTGATGATGATGATATGAGTCGAGTACATTCAGAGCGCCACGCGATGTCGCATGTTGTTCAGTATAGATTTCACGCGCGGTTTGCTGCACTTTTCCATGCACCATTTCGGGTTTGTCACAGCTGAGTACTACACGTGCTTTGCCATCGCTTTAGCTTTTGGAAAATGGCCTCATCAACTATACCATTCGAACCATCCGCCGCTACTGAGACTTTCGCAACAAAAAGACCATGTTAGGGCGGCGACGCTCTCGGCCTCTAATGACATGCTTAAGACTTTATAACGATCACGTGAGCAATACGTTGACGCCTGCTGCCTATAACGCACACGAATTTTCTTTTCATCGTCATGAACCGAGTGATTGAAGTATAGTTGAGACTGTGGTGAGTGAAACTATGAGACCTATTAAAACTTCGAGCTTCGGGCAAAATTAAGTTTATTGGCGAACCCGAGCAAGCTCTACGACACGTAAAGAAGTATGTGATTGAAGACAGCTGTCATGAGGTTTGTACAGTGACGACGTAAAACAAGTTCTGTATAGAGTTTTGCGAAGATGTTTTATTACTAAGGAGTGCGATGACTCACCGCTGAAGGCGCAGGCGCGACAGTTTATAATAGAGTCCCGTTTTGGAAACCACTGTTCTGCTGCCATTTCTCGTAGAGTTTACGTTGTACTGTCGTAACATATAGAGCTCTCTTAAAGCCCCTTTCATTTTCTAATGGAGAAGTCGGGAGCAATATTTGCCTTTGTCTGGGTTGCTGATCCACTGGCGCGGTGTAAGAAGTGATAATATAACTTATGCTAAGATACCTGTCCGTTTTTTGTTGATACTAATTATCACTTGGCCTTTGCTGATATATCCACAATCAGTAGTGCACTCAAACTACAGTGATAATTCAGCTAGCGAAACAACGGCGGAGAAAGGAAGCATTTCATCTGATTCCCTTTGATGTATATGTAAGTCAATATATAAAAATGGTCCTGAAGGTTTTGAAGTGAATGAAAGACATCGGAACTATTGCATATGCCGAAGCAAACACATTGCAGCTCATTCATCACCGAATGAAGCCGAAAGCAGCTCCTCCCTGATAGTTGAAGCATAAAATTACTCCCATTTATTATGCTCTTAAAACTTGACACCACGCGGCGACGGTAACGACCAGGAATATACAGAATAGTGAAGCACACAATTCGGCCTCAATGCACTAGTTAGTTACAGAGGAGGCTTAACGAGCGTTCCCGCAAACTAGTTTGGCTTAGTTTGGGCATGAAATCGGCTGCCGTGCGCCCGAGAGTGTTATTCTATACTCTCTCCATTCTTAGCCAGCCTGTTTAGCCCGCGTTGCCACGAGAAACTTTCCACCATGCCGTTAGCGCATGCTGTGGGTCGAGACGGAGTGCAGGCTCCGTTATGCACGCTGCACGCGCCGTTGTGGGGCGAGCGGTGTAGCGTCAGAGCGACAATCGCGTCTCGAACACGCTCGAACGACAACGCGTGAATCCCGCGACCACTTCTGCGTTATACGCGACACCCACTCGCGGCGTCTAAATTCGCTTGCTTCTACTTCGGCTACCTCGACGAACGCTTCTGGTCACCAGTCAGCCGTTGAGAAAGCCTTCCACTGCGCGCTATGCATGGTTCGGTTCGCAGTACTGCATAACACCCCGGGGAAAACAAAAAAAGAAAACTTGCAGGGTACCTGTCGGGGAGTCGGTGAATGCGTTCACCTGAGTGTATTCTACCGGGCGCCGCTCGTTCTCCGGCGAAGCACCCGAAGTTTTTAACCTGGTGCCTCGGCGCCGCGGCCGGGGTTTCGCCTGTCGCTGCTTAGCGGGCGGAAGGCGACGTAATTTGCAGGCGCGAGAGCGGAGCCGATTTGCCGAGACGCGGATTCGATTTCGGCGGCTCCTGGGAGTGTTGTTTGCTCTCGCCACGCTGCTCTTATTCTACCGCCAACCCCGCGTCTGCTTCCACTTTCTGTTTTAGTTGCGCGTATTCGGCATAGGAAATGCGATTTCCTGACTGGCGCGCCAACTTCGAGTTAGTAGGTGAAGTCGGAGTCGCGCTCTGGGCTAACCTGGAAACAGGAAGGAATATTTCTTTTTCCAGGATTCGGTGCGCGATCTCGCCTTTGTGTTCAGGCGTCGAGTTACGCTGACAAACTTCAAGTGCCTGTCGATGTGAAAGCGTACGTGCCGGGAGCCATGAAACAAGCAGGCGAAAACAGCTTAACTCCTGAATGCAGACGCAAAACTGCACGTGCACACGCGCGGATACTAACACATGCAATTGTATTCTATGAATACAAGCGCCAGCAGAGTGCTTCTTAATTGTGTACTTCTCTAGCGAGCGAATGTCGGGCAGCGCACTTGTCGAATCCTGTTTCCCTGTTTGTATACAGTTTCTGGTGCACAGCTGCAGAAAATTCTTCCGCATATACACCACGGCTTATTAGGAAGACCGGAGGCCAGACGTGCGAATCTATTTCGACCTGCTGTGGAGTTCCTTAACACGCATACGTCGCCCCCAAAAACATTCCCGCCAATATGCGGCCGCCGGAGCCAATAGCGAAACCTACGGCTTAGTGTTCGGGGACAAAGAGAGCCGCTGAGCTTTTGGTTTTGAAGTGTCTTCCGTTCTACATGTAAATGCTTGGGCACTCCTTTAACCCATGTCTTAACATGGTCTTTAAATATCACGGGCATCGCTAATGAAACTAACCGCACCCTTGGCTTTTTACGTCGCAATATTCGTTTTGCTACCCCTTCGATAAAATTATTAGAATATCTAACTCTCGTACAACCTAAATTAGAAGTCGCTTCAGCAGTATGAGACCCACATGAAGCTAACCTCTCTCTAACCCTAAAAAAAAAGTGCTATTCGCTTCATTTATTGCGATTACTCATATTACACTAGTGTGCCTTATTTAAAGGTCAGAGACTGCATAGCGAATCTTGAAATATGAAGAAAAATATTTCGATTGAGCCTGTTTCCTAAGTTATTGCATTCATTTTTAGGAGCATCACTCATATCACCAGCACATCGTCTGTCCAGCCGAACTGATCACCACAGTATCGTATTCCCACCCACTGCAAGAGCTACTGCTCACTTCTATCTCTTTTTGTCAAATAATCTCGGGATAACAACGATCTGCCGCCAGAACCCGTACAGATTATACCAAAGACATTGAATGAACGAAGAAGATTGAGGCTGTCATCCTGTTCCTGTAATGCTAATCCCTCAAGTAATGCCCCTTACCCGGCTTCGTTCAGGAAGAATAAAATACAGGAATAAACAAATAGGCTTGGCGTGGTTGTTCCTGCCAAGGTTATCTTCCCTGACCAAAGACAGCAACCATGACAGTATGTAAACCTGTTTGACGGTTTGCGTTGTAACTGCTTGATTAGTGCAGGGGCTCCATAAATTTTTGGACGTGTACCTATTAGATAACCTGCGCTTAGACGTGCGTGGAGGCTCTCCCTTAGATGAGCGAGCGGAGCAAAATAACAGGAGTGCCACACAAATGAGAGAGAGAAAAAAAAACATAAGCTGCTGTTTGCAGTTCCTGCCGCTCGGCTTCGACCTGCGCTCCTGTTATTAGGCCCCGTGCGCTTCATAATGGAAGGACGTCTATTAGCCCGCGTGTGTGCTCCTGCCCTTTGTATTACCGGGCGCAGATGGAAAAGAGAGAAAGGTTACTTGCCGGCTGTATAGTTGAAGTGTTAGAATTCGCACGGAGAAAAGAAAGCACCATTGAGCCGGATTTCAAAGGTGGCATCCTCTAACAACAAAGGTCAAAAAGTCCCTAGCGTCACCTAAGTGCTACAAAGAAAGCGGTACAGGAAACGACCACGTCATTACGAGCTGTCATTCACTGGAAACACTGCCTGTAAAGTTTGTTTTTCTTCTGTAGTAGATCATCAATTCAGTTATAGCTGTATGTTGCCGACGGCGCCGGAAAAAAAACTATTCTTTTTATTCGCATTCATGGTTTTTACATCTCGGCGTGTAAAATGGTAGAGTGAGCTCCATAGAGCCCGACAAATCCAAAAGATAGGGGCAAATGAGGCACATCTGCGTGCTCTTGGTGAGGCGGGCCAAGTTAGTATCGCCGGCAGTGACGTATAAAGTGATGCCACAAATAGATTAGTCTTCAGAGTGGGTAATGAAATGCTTTTCCTGGTTTTCAACATTAGATGTCAATCTCGTGCCTCAGATTGGTTATTGGGTTTTTAGCACATGCAAGCAATCCTTACAATGGGAAGTAACTATTAATTAGCGTTCACACAAACGCAGATATACGGCTACAAAGCAAAGCTGTGCAGCTCTCTCAGCTGTAGAGCTTTATCAGAAGCTTCGCTCTTCAAGTAAAATTCTTCTTGGTCCTTCAAGTTCTTGAAGGACTCAGGACTGAGTAAAAGCTTGTGAACTATCAGCGTGTGCTCGGTGTGCCCTGCAAGTACAGGCCAAAGGACATGTGTAAAAGTGATCACATTTTGCTCTCTCCCCTTTCTATCTCTCCCTCCGTTCCCCTTCCCACGTGTAGGGTAGCATACCGGGCGTTGAGTAAACCGGGCGTTGCCTAGTTAACCTCCCTGCCTTTGCGTTCGTCTCTCTCTCTCTCCCTGGTCCAGGGATCGAACCCGGGACCACCGCCTGTCTGAGGAAGTCGCTGTAACAAGTGAGCAGAAGGATGGTATAAGGCGAGGCCGAAATCATCAACTACTCGAAGCAGGAGCTTCTGAGAAAGCTGTACATCTTTCCTCTGTAGCCAAGTGGCTGTGTTCAGGTGGACGGTAATTAGTTATTAATTTTAGAGTGAAATCGACCCTAGATTTTGAGTTTCTCCTAAACGTATTAGATCCTCCGCGGTGGCTCGGTGGTTATTTTGTTCGATGCTTACCCGAAAGACTCGGATTCTATTCCGGCCGCGGCAGTCGCATTGAGATGAAGGTGAAATGCGTTAGGCCTCTACTGTGCGATGTCTGTGCACATTAAAGAATCCCAGGTGGTAGAAATTATCCGGAGCCCTCCACTACTGCGTCCCTCAAAGTCTGAGTCGCTCTGAGACGGTAAACCTCAGAGAAACCAAACCTAAGCGTATTAGACTACTATGGAAACCTTCTTGACCTCTCCGCTGAACCTGCTTCTGTAGAACGTGTAGAGAAGTGTCCACATTGTACCATTTTTCAAATGAAGCGAATATGAAGTGATCGGCCTTAACACACGTTTACAGTCTTATACTTTCAGCGGGTATATTTCCTAAAAAAATGCAAGAAGCCTGAGTGATACCGATATTTTAACAAGGAAAAACAGATAACCTTGATAATTATCACTCTATCAATTTTAGCTGTGCTTTAAAAAGGATCTGAGAAATTAATACATGCAACGATGACATCTTACCTACACGGTACATCAAAATTTGCTACCCGATTTTCAGCGTCGTTTCAGACTACATCGGTCCACTGAAACCGCTTATCTTTCTTAGAAAGAAATATTCTTTGAATCTTTTAAGAAGAAAACGTTGGAAATAGGTACATACATAGACTTTTCTAAGGCGTTTGCCTCAGTCAATAACAAAATTCTCATTTCCAAGCTTCACATATACGGTCTCTGTGGGAATGCGGAAGCCTTGCTGAAATCATATATTTCCATTATAGGACACAACATACAGAACTAAACAATGTGAAGTCATCTATACTACCTATTGACTCCGGGGTACCGCGCGAAAGCATTCTAGGATCGCTGTTATTTTCTGTTTATATAAACGACATAATCCACTGCAGAAACAACTCACAATTTGTATCCTATGCGGATGATACACCTGTTTTAATTACAGGTAGTTGCGAAGGTGACATAGAACTCTGTGCAAATAAAGAGTTGGCCGACATTCAAGCATGGGTTGAAGCAAATCATCTTTAAAAAATCCAAATGAAACGAAGATTGTGCTACACTTGCCGAAAGGAAACGCATTTCCGAGCCACTTAATATACGCCTAGGCACAGATAAATATCTTGGAAATAGTCGATTCTGTAAAGATCCTTGGTCTCATCTTTTCAATGCGATTAACGTGGAATAAGCACATAGAACATCTTTGTTTCAAAGTACCCTCTGCAGCAGGGGTCTTATGCAGACTAAAAAGCATGCTTCCTGAAAAACTTAAATCATGGTTTACAGTTCCATAGTGTTGTCTTTACTCCATTATTGGAATCTCGTTTGCGGCACACCTCATGTCACAAAGTTGTCTAATCTGCACATACTCCAAAAAAAAAAGCCTTCAGTTTTATAGGCAATGTCCCTTACCGCTATCCTTCCCATGCCTTCTTTTTGAGACATGACATTGCTCCCATTTTCAGAGTGTATAGTTATAGGTTGCTGGTACGCTTCAAGCCCTCTGTTGAAACCAGCAATAACATCTTAGCGGAAATCGCGAATCTGGAAAAGAACGAATTTTGTCGCCATACCCGTCATGGTGAAACGTAGAATGCACCCAATTTACGAGCAAACTACTGCAAGGAATCATTATCATGCACGCTCCCCTCTTCATTAAATCGGTTGGAGAAATAGTCGTTTGGTCATTTCCTAGTTAGAATTTTAAGATTGTTATTTTTATCGTCTTTAGCTATGTGAAGTGAGTAGAATGTTTTAGTCGTCCCCACATAATTTTTTTTCGATGACAGCTGTTTATTCATGTCCACTAGCATCCATTTTTGATACTTGCTGTGTCCTCAATAACTGCTTCAAAGGTTGGTAATATTTGTGCGTTCTATCTCTCATTTTTTTCCGCCATAGCCGTATCTGTAGGAATGCCAATTTGTAAGCGGACAGGACCCGCGTCAAGCAGTTATCGTGGGTTTTTGTCCTGTCTCCTCCTCTGAAACAAAAAGAAATAAAAGGATTGAATTGAATTTAATTGAATATTTCAGCCATATCTTGCACTTGTCGGAGTGAGGCCTAACGGGGCCTGCTGTCAGTGCTAAGCCACCAAAATTTGGACAAAGTCACAAGAAAAAAAAAACCTCGGGAAAACAAACGTACAAAGCTGCGATGACGTAGAAACAACCAGAATGTCAGCAGAGGGTCTACTTAATTGAGCCGATGGGTTGGCTGCCCGCCGCGTCTGCATACGAGTTCACTTGGTTCTTAGTTCGCTCATGCGGTATTATTCTTCAATCGCCTGTTTTTGTCGCGAGCTTTTTGTGAAAACCAGAGTTCATTTACGATTTCTTCGCAATGGGCATATTTTATCACCCAACAATTGAATTTGTACGTTTTGTAAGCCCTACAAATGGCAGCTGCGACTGGAACTAACTCGCGGTAGGCAGCGATGGGCGGGTTCGGAAAAAACGCGAGGATTTTTGAAAAGAAGTATTTTTTTTTAGCTTTTTACCCGAGGGGATGGAAAACAGGGGAAAAAAAATCCGGATATGGGTTGAGAGCACGCAAACGAGATATCGAATCGACATTCCAGTGGACGTTAAAACTGGTTGTCACCGCATAAAAAAAAACAAGAAAAAGTGCATTTCATATGCTTCAGTTCCAAAATAATTCGCGGTTGCGGTATTCCTTCATGTAACATCACGCAGTGCGACAGCACTATAGGCAGGGGAACGGACAAGAGACCCAGCAGGTAACGTTAGTGCGCGAACTTGAATTATTTATTAGTAGTATGATTTTTTATACATTCACTTGTCAAAACGAATGCTCGAAATGAATAACAAAATACATAGCAAAGATGTGATAAAAAGTTCAAAATCCAAAACCCATTTTTCCGCGCTTCCTATCGCTCTGGCTGGTTCGTAGATTAGACTTTCATTCCCACCTCAGAAACGCTCGATTATAGCGGCTTCAGCGAATTTCGCCTAGCCTAGCTTGCTATGACCATCGCGCCCAGCCAGGTTGCCGAGGGGACTATCTGGCCGCAGTTCCTTCAGTGATTCCTGGGCCGCATGCTTACGCACATCTCGCCATGTGACATAGGGATGCTGTACAGAACAGGCTTATCACAGTTTATGAACTGCTGCTGATGGCCGATTCCGCGAGTCAAGTCGATACTCTCTTGTTTATCACCGCAGTTAACTTTTTTTGAAAATTGAAATAAGCTCTTGAGTGGCTCAAAACTGTTGGTAGGTAGTACGATAGCTCATCTTTGGTGTATGTTTGTCGTTAAAGGCCCCGTTCACTAGAAAATCCGGTGTCGGCATTGTGAGCAAAAAATCACGGGCATGGCACAGCCAGGTGGTCCCCAGAGAGTGACCAATGAGGCAGGTGGGCCACATAGGTCTTGTGACCTTGCGGCGTCATCACAACCTGCCCACCGTGGCAGCTGGCAGTTAAATTAATGATTGGTCGTTCGGGAAAAGCAACCTGGGTCGCACAAGCCCCACCGCTGGGAGCACCTGCCATCGCAGGGCAGTGGCGCATTGCTTAATAGCTGCACTACTGTGCCAAGAAGGGTATGAGTACTCCCACGGAATGTAAAGTAGAAAATTACTTTTGGCATACATGGGAATTATGCCATTCCCATATTGTATTATACCTTTAAGGCGGAGCTTAAGTATCCTCGCCAATTTTTGTCATACCTTCAGTGCATTTGTTTTTTATAAGTGAAAATATAGAGAAAAAACACAGTACTTATAAAGAGTCGAAGTTTGCGCACGTTACCTGTGTCGTCCCTTTACCGTTCCATACCAATTGTGTCAGCGCCTCGTCAAACTCTCATCAAGCTCTCGCCCTGTCATTTGTTAGACTTCCTGGGTACCTCAGTTGCTAGAGCGACCGTTCTGGTCTGATAGTGGTCCCTGGTTCAAACCCCGGTCCAGGATGAATTTTTATTCATCTCCGAAGTTTCTGAGAAAGCTACAAAGATTTCCTTTGTGGCCGTATGGTGGTGCTTGGGTGGACGATAATGAGTAATTACTGCTTTATTACAAATATACTCTGCCTTAGTGGATTATGCATACATAATAAAGCAACTCCTTGCATTCTTGTGCAATTTGCTCAACAGACATTTCTAAAAAGTAGAACTGATCAGCTTGTCTGTCAGATTCCCAATTTTTTTTTTGCTCAGACAGCTTTCGACAGCGCACTCCCAGATCTCGTAACTTTACTGAAGTGGTTTGCGAAGAGACTGTAATCAGGTGGGACCCTTGTAACATCGACGTGTCGACTACTGGGTCTGTCTAGTCAGTCAGTCGGTCCGTCTGTCCGTCCGTCCGTCCGTCCGTCCGGAGCAAGACGGGAAATGGAGGCGCCACCTACACGCACAATGAATCCCCCCGTCCAGTCGCAGTTATGCCCCTTCTGCCGTACAAAGTACCAGAGCACACGTGAAGCGCACGTGCATGCGGTGGTTTCCCCTCTCCACTGGCAAGACAGCGTGCTCACTGCTAATTGTGACCTTGACGGAGGCTGATACCGCAATATCCAAAAAGTCTTTGGGAATTTCTAAAACTTTTGTTGAAAATTTAACTGAAATGTTATTGGTCAACATTGACAAATTGCATTGCAATTTTGTTTAAGTCCGGACAGCAATTAGGGTGCATTGAGGTTTCGTGAATATTGGCCCATGCTTTGTCTTTCAAACTGCTTAATTTAGGGTTGATGGTTTGTTGCGTTATCAGGGATGCTTTCTTGGCCATTTATGAAAACTCACTTTAAAACATTATTGAGTTTATGTTTAACTGCAGTTGTGCTTTCGTTGAATTGCCGTCGTGCCGAAACCAATTTTATTGATCAAATTGCTGTGATAATCGGTCCAGACGTTTTATTTCTCTCAATCCAGGGACTGAAACATCAAACCGTGAATGCAGTCTAATGTCCTCGTGACAAGTAACTTGAGGGAAACCTTATTTGCGCTGAAGAACATATTTTTGTGAAGAGAAAGAGACTGCCACTTGTATCACTTACCAATTTTTCTGTGCTTTTACATAAAAAAAAGGATGCTAACATTTTCAGTGCAAAATATGCTTGCACGAAAAGAGCACGTAGTAAATAATAATAAGAATATTTGAATGTAATTAGAATTTCGAATCTCTGAGTATGTTTTAAAGCGTAAATGTGGTTTGTACCAAGTTTTAGTTAAAAGTTTATTAGGATGCTGCGGCGCTTTCGTGTTTAAATGCATGGACTGTTCGAAGCGCAGAAGCTGGGTATTACAACATTGAAAGAAAACTGATTTCAGTATGCAGATTGGCAGTTGAAGGACATATAAATATTTCAGCAGTGCAACAGCAGTTGAACACCATGTCAATTATGTTTCAGTGTGAGATTTTTTGATTGCTTAAAAGGAGGTATCAGTTATAAAATGACAGAATAATTATTTTAAACTGAATGTCATTTCAGAAAAAAAAATGAATGTGCCTACAGCCCCAGCTATAACAGCGAATTCATTGCACACGGCAGCAGAAAGGTGTTCACGTCGAGCTGCGTTTGATACCTCGTGGAAGGAATGTTGCCATGCAGTTCTCCAAGTGAGCAACACTGGAGCCACAGAATTTGCTGTGCATGTAGCCTGTGAGAAAAAAAAAGCAAATGGGAACCAATAGAATGCAGACATGCTCTGAAACCCTCTGTGAAACAAAAAAATTCCACCAAGTATTTCCATCTTGACACCAAAATAGGACTGAAACGGACGAGAATAGAAAAGATGACACATCCGCCTGCTATCACCTGAGTGCTTATTTTTCGCATTTGTATAACTTAGCAGTTCGCAGGATAAACGTCCGGGTTGTTATCCAGCACCTGGGCACTTCTTTCCTTGGCCATGTTCTGTTTTGGCAGTGCTTATTCGCAGAATAACGTTCATTCCTGAACGCTTCTTTTTCAAAAGAAAGAAATTTTAGAGTATTGAAGTGCCTGGTGCAAAATGAAGTCTGGCCTGCGCGTACTTTATACAATTAAAAAAACAAAACATTGCAGGTACTTTTCAGGAAAACATTCTTGCACCTGTAGTTGTTACACTGCTGTCGGCCATCTTCGAGAATATTGAAAATGCAGCGTGCGCAAACAAAAATAGTATTATGGAAAAATAAAAAAAACCTGTTCATGCCCTCTAAGCATGCGCTTGATGCTTCAAACGTGCAGGTGCCCCGAAAGTAAAACAGAGCACGAGAGCGGTAGACAAACTGCTACCCAGCGAGCTCTTGCGGCGGAAGCGTACGGTCAGGTGGACCCATCCTGCAATTTCGATGCTCTCTGTATCGCTGGGGCGAAGCCACGCTTCTGACATCAGAGCTCGTCAGGGGCACTTATGATTGTATATTCAGAGATGCACCGTTGGCACGCATAGTGTCGAAAGAGTTGGTCTTTAGCGGTCCGCTTCGCCACCAATGCATGCGACCACTGTCGGAGTGTGTGCCGTGGTTTGCGTCTGGAATCAGCGAATTAGGGCGTGTCAGTGTCATATCCCTGCGTTAAGAATTCAAACCATCCCTGACGACCACTGAGGGAAGCAGCGATGCTGCAGCAGTGCCGACTTTAAGGTGAGCATCAGAACTGCAAGATAGGTTCACCGGACCCTCGATGTCTGTATGCGCTTCCGCTGATAGAGTGCGCTGGAAACAGTTTTGCCACCGCTCGCGTGCTTCGTTTAATCTTTAATGCACCTGTACGGCATTTCTAGGCGGTATAAATGACCCTAGAATGGCAGTTTTCGTAAGTTTGAGTTCAAACGTATGAACAGTTCTTAAGAAACCTTGATATCACATTGCAGTAATGATAATGTAATACATACGCTAAGTAGCAGATCACATTCAATCAAGGTTGAATTTCCAGCTCCAACATTGGTCTTTTTAATGTATCCATTTTGTGCTACGAGAAAAAAATTGCAGAACCGCGTGATGTCTCAGCGCTGATTGACACTGTAAGCTGGTGAGAGCGGCACTCCTATGTATGGAATATCCAATCAAAGCTTTGTAATCAAGGACGCTAAATGTAGACCACAGTAGAACTTATTTTCGTGCCTCCTATGATAGAAGCCCCAAGGCCATGCAGCGCCAAGAACCATTCACCATCGTCCATGGAGATGGTGAACCCCCCCATTACAATCTCTGGGCATTAAGAGCGAATGTTAGCAGTGTTGCACCACCTTAAAGCAACACAGACCCAGGCTTGGCGGAAGCACGCAGATTCATCGCGTTGTCAAGAAAAAGCCGAACAGTATGCGCCATCTGCAACAGTTCCTGTTCAAAACTAGTATATCTTAAAGAAGAGACAACACGCGTATTGTCTTTACAACCGAATATGTGCGGGGTACAAAAAGAATAGAAATTAGTAGCCGCCCTGTCAAGCTACCTTTCCTGCAGCCTTTTCTTTTATGCAGGCTTCCTGCATCAGGTAAAATGATGTGAGAAAGGTATTATTATTATTATTATTATTATTATTATTATTATTATTATTATTATTATTATTATTATTATTATTATTATTATTATTATTATTATTATTATTATTATTATTATTATTATTATTATTATTATTATTATTATTATTATTATTATTATTAATGATATTTAATATTATAAGGCTCGTTTAGTGGACGCTAACTGACGACAGTCTGGAATGAAGCGCACGCTTAATAACATAACATAAAGCAGGTTGCTTTAATTTACTTTTCGTCAAAAAAAAAAAAAAACGTCGGGTCAGACTTTTTGGCGTCTCTTCATACTGTATGAAATCAGAAATGGAGATGTGAAATGCATACTCTGCTTTCCTCAAAGCTCCAAGAGAGAAACCTTGCTCATGTTTTTGTACGCATGAGCAAGGTTCATTCGCGAGGCTCCTTCGCGGGAACAAAACGTTAACCCGCTATTTGCCAAAACGCCCTACACTCAGGTTTCAAAGCGAAATGCGCGCAGGAAAGCGCCGGTCGGCTGCTGTTCGGATGGCATGGTTGGACGGGCTGCAGGCGCAAGAGAGATGGAGCTCGCATCTTTTCCGCGGTGCTCAAACTGTGCATTCTTGACGCACGCGCCCATGTGTATACCCTCAGAAAACCAGACAAACGTCACGGCCTGCGACGCGCTCAGACTGCCAGCGTCAACAATCCGAGTTACACAAAGCTCGGTATTTCTAACAGCGCTCCATCCCCTGAAGAATGGCCAAGGCAAGGACTAAAAGAAAAGAAAGTGGAATCCGCAGCAGAAAGGCAGTACGCTTTTGGAGTGGCGCCAGGCAAATGGAGCTGCTCCAGCGCTAAGTGGAAGAGAGTTCCAGATCAGCTTACAGACATTCCCGGGCACGGGATTTTTCTGGCCGCGCTTCTTCACCGTAACAAGGAAAAGCGAACGAAAAGTTGATGAGAGGCGCCTCACAGATAAGCTTCCCTGCTGGTAAAGGGCAACACAGAACGGCAAACAAGAGGCGCAGTCGGCCTTGAGCGCAATGGCTCCAGCAGGTCATAACGCCTAGAGCTAACGTGAAGTCTTGTTCTTATACTCTCCGATCATTGCAAGCAGTGGTTTGGGTGACCGGGGCAGCAAAACAGCTTTGTGAGCACTTACCGTGAATGGCTGATTAAGCTGGATGCTGCGCGAAACATAAATCAGGAAGGAAACACTTAATCGGACCCGCGTGCGCCCGCCTGCAGAGGCCGCTCATGGTTGCCTGCCGAACGAATGATGTTCCGCCGTCTCATCATAACGTGCGAAACAAAAACCCATACGACGGGCGCACCTTTACCATTCGCACATTTGGCATATGCAGCGATTGCTGGTATATACAATAACACAGTCCAAATTTTGTTGGCATGCAGAACAATGCCATCAGCGCTTAAAAAAAAACATTTCCTCAGAGCAACAAAGCCTAGATTTTACTTGTATTCCCTTAATCACAGCTCCTCCTCCACTGGCGGATATCTTTTCCTGCTTCTTCATTGCTTTCAGAAAATTAGAATGGACAGTTTTAGTGCATCATTAGGTCCGAAACATGAGGTAAATCGGAAGGAAAGAGAAAATTCGGGCAATATGATTAATACGCCTGAGGAATTTTTCAAGTGAATGTAAACAGAGAAGGTGCAAAACAATGTTAATCACGTACAAAACAGGGCTGTTCATGAAATGTGAATGATATGGGCGTGCGAGATATACCATAGCGGCATTTCTTGTTTTTCTCTAGAACTGGGAGAACAGCCGCTCTCACACACTTCGAACTTCTTCATGTGCACTCATGTAGTGAGGAATGCTCAGCTTTCTTAACATTTGTACCCCTGAAAGAAAAAAACGGAGAAATCTGGTCAGTGAGGTGACGAGCAAGGCCCGAGGCGCCCCCGCTGGCAGTCGGTCCTCCGGAACCCCAACAAGCGCCTAAGCCATCGCAGAGAAGCTGAGCCTCAGCAAAGGAACCAGGTCAACTTAGGGCTTAGTGCTTAGCAATGCTAAACCAACAGCCACTTTTTCTCCTTTGAGTTGGTCACTCTTCACGTCATGTAGCTTCAGGTCACCAGCTAGCTGTGGTGTTAGTTTTCTCATGGTCACTTCGCTTCAGCTGATATCGTGCAGAAGTCTTCTTATCTGTGGAGATTACAGGCACCTGCCTGGTAATTATACTATCCCTGGGCAGTTTCTATCAGCGTATTACCTTCTTCAGCGTCGTCGGTAAGCGATACTTACCTGGGTCGGGATATTTACCACTGAGAATGTGGAGTGGCTTCGAGATTGAATGTTTGCTCGACTTAGCAACCCACTGTGTGATCGATGAGCCGCCTCCTTTTTTCGTTAAAGCCGGGAGTTCTTCGCAGATCATGTGAGGCGCGCAGGACACTAACAAATAGTTGAAGACAGCAAAAGCACTTTAGATGAGTGGGCTCTCGCTATCACAGCTGACTGAATGCACCATGAGCAGGGCCAAGACATGGTGTCTACTTAGAGCGCTGATCAAACCGAAACACACGAAGATGTGCAGCGACAAAATGTTGTGGACACCTCATTACATTATGCGTTTATTATGTGCCTGCTGGCCTTCCTCCGCCATTGTTGCTACCCTCATAGGCTGTGCCAGATGAGCTGCCGATCCTCTGTCTTCAGCGACATACTTCTGTGGTCGCCCTTTATGCCTGTGGGGAGTTTCCACTAGGGTAGACACACGCCGCGTGATTCTGGCTCCATCTCAACCTGACACGCGGAGCTGTCCAGGCCAGTCTGCACACAGCAAAGCGCAGCTGCCAAGTGCCGCCGAGCCAGCCACCGCGCTAGGCCTTGTCGCGCCACCAGCGCACGAGCGCACCTGCCAACTGTTAGTGCACGAGCAAGCTCGGCCATTCGCGTGGTCTCGCGACTACACAGATCCCGGTGACCAACCTCCGCTCGGCCTATGTCGCCTGCCAACTGACACCTACAGGCGCACCTGCCAATTCAGCCATGTCACATGGTCTCATGGCACCGCACACCTCGCTGACCAATCAGCGCTAATCAACGCTCGGCCATGTCACGTGACACTGTCACGTCACGACTTTCTTGTTCTTGTTAGGTAATTTTAAGGCGAAAGCCTTTAATGGCTCATGCTCGCAGCCACGATCGTGTCCGTCCGTCCGTGACGCTTCGTTTAGTGGGAACTAATAAAGATAGGAAAAAAGAATGGTCGCTTCAGACAGAGGAGAAAAAAATGACCCAGGAAACAAATTTTGATGACTATAGAGTAATTAGTTTAATTAATTGTAGCAAAGAATGTCAAAATTGCGCCGAAATAGCGCGGACGTCGATGTAGCCACGGGAACGGTGGGACGTCACATCCACCGGAAGTCGTCACAGCATAGGGAAATAACTCGGGAACTAATAACGACAGGAGAAAAAGAATGGTTGCATCAGATGGAAGAGGAAAAATGAACCTAGAAGCCAAGTTTAATGACCGTAGAGTAATTAGTTAATTATAGTAAGATATGTCAAATAATTGCGTCGAAAAAAGTGTGACATCACATCCACCGGAAGTCGTCACAGCACAGTGAAAAAACACAGAATTGGCGAAAAAAATGCCGGATTTAGTAATTAGCAGTTAATAAGTGATATTATTATTTAGTAATTAATTTGTACTTAATTAGTGATTATTTAACGATAATTCGCAGAGGCAGCAACAGTAGCCGCCAAAGTCGCGCGGAACGGCTTTCGCGTCAAGAAGTTTAGATCGTCGAAGTGCTCTCCGAAGCTCTTTATGACTATCCACGGTGAGAGAAGTTTATTTCGAACCAGGCCAGTTTTTTTCGTAAAGACGCTTCCATTTTATCGTGTTAATAGAATCCACACTACCCTTCACAAGGTATAGAGGGACGGTGGCACCTTGCTCAAGACTCTGCTTCACAGATGCATACCAGTGCTCACAATTGTATACTAGCATGACTACCATAGGCATGGCACCCCACTTGTCTAGGACACAATGGAGAAGGAAAGTATTCAGCTTTGCACCGTATCAAGAGAAACACAGCACCAGGAGCCGACAGAATACAGAATAGACTTCTGAGGAATCTTATCGACCGTGCAGTACAAGAAGAGCTCATTGAAAAGGAGGCACACTACACTTAGAATACTCCCCTTAGAAATGTGTACTATGTACACATTTAGGGACTACAATATTTTTTCCAAGGCACGATTTACAGATATTCTGTGGCCTGCCATCGCGACAACGAATATCCGGGAAAAACTCATGGAAGATGTTGTGGACGGCCCAAATGTGGTGCAGGCAATAGGAATTCTGCAGCACAGCCGCAAGTGGGCTTTATACAATGTCTCACAACTCCGCGAGCTCATAATGGCGTATCTTTCTACCTCGAAATAAGGTGTCTGGACCTACTACTTCGTCCGCACCTTCATGAAACATAGAACGGATACAATCGGACTTCGAAAAATCAAGGGGAACATTGCCAGGATGGGTACTGCCCCCCCCCCCTTCCGCCCCTTCGCGATTTATAGCCATGGCAGGCCTACTACCACTGATAAATAGGATCCCCAACGTGCAGCACACCCCCTGTGGATATGGTACCACGGTCCCTATCACAAAGGGGTCCCACGCTGACATCCAGTAAGCGCTGCAGACGACTGTAGACACGGTGCAAGATTATGCAACGAAGGCATGATTGACACCTGCGGCGGAAAAAATCTCAGCAAAACAGGTATATACGAATAGCTGCAGTACAGACACAATACTCGGCATCCGGCTGTACCTTCGGACGAACCATATCCTACATGTAAATCGTATCAAAGTGCTCGGACATTACACACCCAAGAGAATAGAAATGCCACACACACGATGAACTTGTTCAGGCAGCACGTAACTAAAATAAGCCACGTGATCTAAAGCATCACGAACCACAGCAAAGCATTCCATAATAATAGTTTGGTTTGGTTTATGGTTTATGGGGTTTTAACATCCCAAAGCTACTCAGTCTATGAGGGACGCCTTGGTGAAAGGCTTCGGAAATTTCTACCACCTGGGGTTCTGTAACATGCACTTGCATCGCACAGTACACAAGCCTCTAGAATTTCGCCTCCATCGAAATTCCACCGCCGCGGTCGGGATCGAACCAGCATCTTTTGGGTCAACAGCCGCGCGCCATAACCACTGTGCCACCGCAGCGTCCATTCCATAATCATACAAGCACTTGTTATCAGCAGGATATCGCCGCATCTGCCATATCATACGCTGACCGAAGCAGAAATTGCACTGCAAGAGATTTCACTCCGGATCGCAATCGAAACCACACTCTAACTACCACCGCATAGGTGCCGAGTTTTCAGTGCGCCTAGAGGGGGATGCTGGGGCCCAATTCGCACCGCTCTCTCTCGCTTTCTCTCCGCATGCTCTTTGGGAACAGATACATACAAAGGCGGAGAGGCTATATGTTTAAACATCAGTTTTATTTGTCTCTAGTCGAGCCAAGGTATTAAAGTGAATGAGCCCATGGTTCACAAAACACTAAATAAATAAAGGCAATATCGCAGAACCGTTCCCAGTGGTTGACACTCCGCCATTCTTCCAAGACGGGTTTAATGCTGTGGATTTTATTATGGAGCTCACAGTCTGATTCTTTTGCCACAGACATTTTATTTGTTTTCGCAAGGGATATGTGCAGTCTCCGGCAGCGATGTTGCCAATGTAAACTGCTCTATTCGCACAGGCACTAGCTTCTGTGTCGGCTTCCTCGTTGCCGGCTATTAAAATGTAATACGGAGTCCAACAAAATACAAAGACAAGGTTATTTGTCTAGTCACGAATAACCTTTCTACGTAACAAGGTAACTAAAGGATGCTTCCAGGAAGTGACTGAGTTGAGAGCCATCGCACAACTGAGCGAGGCAGTAAACCCATCTGATTTCCTCTATTTACGTTGGGCGATATGTTTTACAGGTGAAATAAGCCCAGAAAGTTCAGATGAGAAAACAGACCATTTTATTTATTCGTGTGATCTAACGCAAGGTCGCTCCTATTGCAGCAAAGCGAATATAATCGGGCTTTTTCATCCATCCGTGAAGAAACTTGTAAAGCTAATATAATCCTTTGAAGTCCGCTAATTCCTGTTGGATAACGTTTGCAGCGACAACCTGCTTGTTATATTTTGTGAAGGTCAGGTTGTGGGGTATGTCTATCTACCTCATCCTAGGGAACAAGTCTTCGCTGAGACTCAAGAGCGGGGAAAAGATAGCAAAACTGTTGTTGTGAGGTGCTCATCATGAGAAAAGCAAGAGGTTGAGTTACGAACGGCTTATATTGAAAGGTACGTTCATAGCTGGTGTTTCGGATAAAGAGATGGTTTGAGTATTCGGGAAGGGTTTGAAGGTTTAGAAAAGAGTGTACACCAAAGAAAAACCTGTTGGAACAGGAGAAATCCTTAAATCTCCCGTTGCCGGTCTGATCTCTGGACGATCAACTGGATCTAATACGCTTAGTTTTGTCATCCTTCTCTTTTGTTGGTGGGAGACAAATCCATGTGCCGGAGGCAGTTCAAGGCTTTGTTACGGATGTGTGCAACTTTGAGGCAACTGTTGTTATTTAGTCGATTTGTTAAAAACCTTACTAAAAAGACATGCTGCACCATGATTTTTTTTTTTGGGGGGGGGGGGGGTACTTGAGTCTTCTAGCCCCCTTCTCCTCAGCCTCCGCAATCGGCTCTTTTGTACCACCGTATGCATCCGCATAGCAACTGCTAAAGATAGGTCTTCACAATAATACAGCGCAGCTGATAGAAGGGCACAGAAATGGTCAAGCCTACGTGCCTTCAAAGCAAGTGGCAAAGAAGACGTATACTGACAAAACCGCGATATCCACAACATGCAATCACCACTAACTGGGCTGAGACAGATCATGCCAATGACAATTTCTGACGAAATATTAATAACACCTATCCCGATAAATACGCATCCCGTAAGAAACTCGGGCCAGCGACAAGCTCTCACAGTTGGACTCAGGAGGGCCTTCGGAGGCAGCTCGAAGGACCTAAGGGTGCTCTATACGGACGCCGCAAAGTACCCGTACCGACATGCCCAGGGCAGGGCGTTGGTCGATGGCACAAACCAATCATGGGCAGCCTCTATGCCGCTCACCACGAAGGTTGCAGCAGCAGAGGAAGGAGCGTAGCACTAGCAATGACACACAGTTAAACAACCCCAAATGAAAACAATCGTGTCAACATAGACACCGACACCCAGCCAGCATGTGTTGCGCTAGGCAGTGGAATAGTGGCCATGCGCACCCAGGGTTTACTCACATCCGTCGGCCATTATACCGATATCCAAAAGGCACACATCGTCGGTTCTCCTGAGAATGACTTCCTCCAAAGGAATCAGCGTTTTCATGCGTCTGCCTGAGATCTTATAGTCAGGGCACAGTAGGCAGAGCAGTCTAACCCAGGCGACGTACAAAATATTCCGCAAGACTACATGTGAGCACTTCTTCGTTACAGAGAACACAGATGCACATTTCTGCCCGTTCATCCTACCAGGCAAGAAGCTTTTGCTTGGCGGCAGATTCATACAGCTCCTTTCAATGCCCGTCTGCAAATATCTTATTCTTCCGATCCAACGCCCGTCCCACTGCCCCTAATGCGACAACAAGCGCAAGCTCTATCATTGCAACAAGGGAGCGCCCTAACTCTGAAGGACGCTCCCCTATCGCCAACCCTTGCACTTGCTACAGGGAGGCTGCGCTGGGCAATAAATGCCCGGGGGGACAGTGACGGACGCTTCAGCGATACATTAAAATAGCTAGGCTACATGATGGGCTGGAATTGGGGCACCACCCTGACAAGGAAGGCACCCACGGACAGGCAATAAGAATATTCGGCGAACTTGATACTGCGTACGTGTGAGAATGTGAAAGCATCAAAGTGCTGAGTCATGCTACGTTCCAGAATGACTGAGTCATGATTCATGACTATGACTACGAGGCGTGGCTATGTATAATTTGCACGAACTCTATATGCCTTCCAATACATTACTTGTAATGTTCTGCGTCATGTTGCATTGCAGAAGTAGTGCTTGGTCATGCGCCATGACTGTAACTACGCTATTTGTAAAGTTCTGAGTCATGCTACGCTGCAGAAGTAAAGTGCTCAGTCTACATTGCAGAATGATTATGTCATGAATATGACAATGTATAGTTTGTACAAGGTATATACACCTTACATTGCGTTACTTATTGAGTTATTAGCCATGATACTTTGCAGGATGACTAAGTCATGATTATAAATACGATTCATGACTTTCATAGGTCATAGTACATTACGTTTCATCATTCATGACTTCATATGTTCGCCTACACGTGTTGTGACATCGCACACCGGCGTTCTGACATCCTCCGAATATCTTGCCATATACGGCGGACGATAACTTTTGTCCTAATGTAATACTTTTGCATTAAAACTGGAGGAGAAACTTAGGCTCTGCCTTAAGGGAATGACGCGATAGCATTATTGGGTTTGTAGGCTTATATACCTTAGGAGCGAAGGAACGAGCAGCTGGCTCGGATCTAGGCAAGAACAGAACAGCCTGCCGTGGCTTCACGTGCCACAGCCCCACGCCGTCTTCATTTTCTGTCGCTCGCCGCAACGTTTTGGCCGTGCTCTAAGCGCAGCCAAAGTAGGGCACTACCGGGCCCTCCGCCCGGACTTAAGCCGAAACCGCACTGAGGGCCCGCGGCGCAGGCGGGGAAGAGGGGAGTCGCAGACCGCGGACGGGGGGCAGCCAATGTAAGGCGGCACTGCGAGGCACTCAATGGAGGCCTCCACATAGGCCGGCTTGAGGCAGTCCCTGTCCATACTGACTGTCTCTTCGAGGCCATATTGAAGGAGGGTGGCAGTTTTTAGGGTGCGGCGAACGACGCGGAATGGTCCGTCGCAAACCGGGGTTAGCGGGGTTCGGACAGTGTCGCGGCGACCGAAAACATGGGTGGAAGTGGCGAGGTCCGGGTGAACAAAGGTGGTGTTGGGGCGGTAAGGGCGAAGCGCAATTGGCTGGAGGTCTTTAACAGAGTCGACCAGACGCCGCAGAAACTCTTGCGGTGGGGAGGTAGCTGCCTGATGTGAAGAAGTCTCCGGGGAGACGCAGGGAACTCCCGTAAATTGTCTATTCTCACCTTTTGACCGTGTTTCCTACGCTGTTGTGAATAATGAATATGTACCAACTCGCCCAACTTTTTTCACTCAACTACCGTACACAAGCTCTGCTACAGAGCACTGTAGATCTGCCGGGAGATTGGCCTGTAAGCCCAGGAACACAATGGAGTGGGCGCTATTGGGACGTGTAGCTATAGGGCGGCCTTCAGTTGGCGGTGAAGGCGTTCCACCACGCCGTTGGTGCATGTGTAGTACGCAGTTGTGCAGCAATGCCTGGCGCCCAGAATGCGGTTAATGGAAGTAAACAGGGTGCACTCAAATTGGCGCCCACGGTCTGTTGTTATGGTGTCAGGGCAACCAAAGCAAGGCGCCGACGAATAAATGAAGGCTTGGGAAAGTCTCTGCGGTGATGTTACAAATGGGAACAGCCTCCGGCCAGCGTGTGGAATGGTCGACCATGGTAGGGATGTAGCGGTAACCCTGTGTCACGGGCAGAGGACCCGCGATGCCGAGATGAACAGGGTCGAAACGACGGCCGGCGGAAAGGGAGGCCTGGGGAGGAGTCTTCGTATGACGGGAGACTTTTGTCGCCTGGCAGGAGAGCCGTGCTCCTCCACGCGCGCACATCACCATTATTGTCGGGGCCAGACAATGCGTTGGGTGAGAAGGCGCTGAGTAGCCCGAATGCCTGGGTGGCAAATGCTGTGGAGCGAGTGGAAAATTACGCGACGAGTGCAGTCGGAACAAAAAGGCGTTAAGGCTTGCTGAGAGATCTCACCACAAAGGCTCAGGCGTGCGCGGATGAGGCACAAGCCGTATTCAGAAGGAGCCAGCGTTCCACCGAAAAAGCCTTGAGCTCGCTGTCATCCTGCTGTGCGGAAGAGAAGCGGCCCCGTCTGTGGTTGAAGCTGGAGAGTCAGCTGCAGCTAAACGCGAAAGGGCATCAGCGGCGCTGTTTTCGACACCCTTCACGCGACGGATGTCAGTTTATAAATTCCGAGATGTAAGCGAGATGGCGGATTTCGTTTGACACGTATTTGGACGAAGGCGTAGGGCTGGCGATGAGGACATCTTCCATGTACGTAAACACAGAAGGGAGGCCCCGCGCGACCTCAGCGATGAACCGCTTTAAGGTTTGAGCCGAGTTGCGGAGCCCTAAAGGCATCTGCACGTACTTAAACAGACGAAAAGGCGTCGTGATGGCGGTCTTAGGTATGTCGGTGGACTCGATGGGTATCTGATGGTACTCCTTAACCAAGTCCACTTTGATAAAGATGGTGCAGCCGTCTAGTCGTGATTTAAAGTCCTGGATGTGAGGCAGCCGGATAACTGTCTTGAGCATTCTTGGCGTTCAACGCTCGATAGTCCCCGCATCGAAGCCAGTCACCGGGATCCCGCTTGGGCACTAGATGCAGCGGGTAAGCCCACGCGTTGGACGACATGCGTATAACGCCAGGCTACAGCATGTGGTCAAACCCCCGTTTGGCGATAGCCAGATGCTCTCCAAAGAGTCGGCGTGGTCGAGCGGCGACTCGTGGGCGACGCGTGCCGATGTGGTGGGTCACCGTATGCTTGGCGATTGAGTGAGGTGGCATAGCTTGGTAAACTTCAAAAAGTCCCTCAGGATTTTCTCGAATGGCGAGGAAGGTATCAACCTGCGGTTGACGATGGGAGCAAGGCCAGACAGGACTTCGGAGACGGCGAGACAAGACAAACCATTAGTCAAGCGGTGACACCGCACGCTGACTTCCAAGTCATAGTAGGAGAGCAAATTCGAGCCGATGATTGGGTGGAGCACATCAGCGATGACGGAGACCCATCGGAAAGTACGATGAAGTCCGAAGTCGAGGGTAAGGGTGCGAAGACCGTATGTCGCCATAGACGACTCGTTGGCAGCACAGAGGGAGTGCCTTGTTGACTTCGAACCGTCAGCCTTAGTTGGGGGCACAAGGCTGATCTCCGCGCCTGTGTATACGAGGAGCCGAGCGCCAGATAGCTTGTCGGTAATCATAAAAAGGTGGCCGCGACGACAAGCGAGATAACACACCGCCGTTAGTGATATCGGCGGGCTTTTCCCGAACACGAACAGGGAGATGTGCACTTCGTGGCGTGGTGCCGGAAGCGGCGCTGGTACCAGCATAGAGACGGAGGGCTGGGGCTCCGACCATGACGTGCGCGTGAACGAGTGCGATGGCTGGAACGAGGCGAATGGTTCTCTCAGAGCGGGCGCCAAAGTGCGGTGACCGAGGTGGTGAGCTCATCGATGCGGGCCTGAAGGCGCGAAATCGCCATGTCAGTAGGCGACAAGAAAGTAAAGATGGACAGGGAAGCTACCTCATGAACATGATCAGCGCTTCCGCCAGGCGGTCAAGGGTCATGTCGCCAGCCGCCGCTAGGACTAGGCGAACGGGCTGAGGAAGGCGGTTGAGGAAGAGCTGTAGAAGCATCCTGGTGTGGGTGGCGACGTCGCGCTCACCGAGAAGGCCGCATCTGGCGCAGCAGTTTGGATGGGTGCCGGTCGCCAAGATCCCCCGCGGTAAGGAGCTGCTGGAGGCGGACACGGTCCCACAGCATGATTCTCTCCAGAACCTTGGTCTTGAGGTGCTGATATGATGTATATCCCGTGGGTGGGAAGAGAAGATCCGAGAGTTCGTAAGCAACATCAGGCGGTAGCACGGAGACAACCTGGTAGTAGCGCGTCGTTTCCCAGGTGATGCGGTGGAGGTTGAACTACGCCTCGATCTGCGGGTTCTGAGGCCACAAGGGAGGGAGGAGAAGCCACCGCGACGCGACCTCCTGGGGGCGCGAGTCTCATTCCGGTTTGGGGGTGGCCCGGCTCAGTCATAGTGTTCGTCCTAAGTCACCACAGTGATGGAGCGGGCAGCTGACTCGGATCTAGGCAAGAATAGAACAGCCAGCCGTGGCTTCACGTGCCGTTTTTGTTGTTGTTACCCTCACACAATGGCACATGTTCACAAAGGGGGATTCGCCAAGAGTTGGGGAGCACAGAGAATTTTTCAGACAAATCTTTTCATGGACGAAAATAAAATGAATGCGGGGGAAGAAGTAAACAAAAAGAGGAAAAACCGAAATAAAACGGTAAATGCATAATGCGCGCAGGAGATGAACACTGAAATTTGTAGCCGAGTGGTTAAAAGATAGTGATAACTAATAATAATAATAATAATATTGAAAAAAAAATGTTACCAAGGCCGCCGATTTGATTCCATTAAGTGCCGCAGCCCCGCGCCATGTTTATAATCTTTAGCTCGCGGGCGCGCTCTGGCCGTGCTCTACGCGCAGCCAAAGGAAGGCGCTACACGTTAACGCCCATGTATGTTTAATTGGTCATTCTGTACTTAACATTCATAGGCCACTGGGAATTCTCATACAACTCCTGGCGCAGTGGTGCAGTGGCTCAGCGATGGGCCACTGCCAGACGATAGCAGGTGCTGCCATAGGTGGGACTTGCGCGATCCAGGCTGCTCTTCCGAGCCACCTCTCGCGACCAACAGTTAACTTAGCTGCAACCTGCCATGGTGGGCAGTTTGGTGGGCACTGTGCTCATAATCCAGTGGGTAGCTTGTGATGTCGGCGCATGTTCACGGGAGCTGTAGGTTGCAGTAGGGCTGCCTGTTTTCTGCTCACGACGCCGCCGATGACGGCGCCATCGCATTTTCTTGCAAAACTGTAGTTTTCATACTTTTGCATTACAATTTTTATTCTGTCCCTCTCAAGCTAGGTGAGCATTTCTGTTGCACACGGCGCAGTGCGAGCTATTTGTTGAGCAGGCTGCGGTGCTATCAAATTGGCCGTGCCGCACATTGCACACACACGTAGGCGGCGGCAGATTCCTTGCTCGTGACCTGACGGATGTCAGTTCAATCACAGCAGGACACTGATGCGTACATGTGCGTCGGTACCAACTGACCGGGTTATACAATTCGACGCAGAAGTGTCGAAATATCCATGGTGACAAGCGCTTTGCCGCGTTTGCCCATGCGGCTAACCGTGACCACGTTGCTGTGCTAGGAGTAAATGGTGCGCAGCAGATACTTTCTGGCTGTTCAGGACAGGTATTGTGGATCATTATACTGCGCACTTGCGATGGCGGGTCGCAGTGCATAGTTACAGAGAGCAGGCCGTGTCGTGGCTGGTCTGTCTCTTTCACCATCAACATCGGCCTAACATATTGTTACAAGTGGACGAATCATGAACGAAGAAGTGGCGGTGCGCGGAACGACGACGACGTTGACAGTTGGTAGCTGGGCGCTCGGTTCTGAGCTGAGTGCTGGCCTTCTCAGAGCAGCCGCCATATAGACTTACCGCCGTAACATCCCCGTAACATCTTTTGGTGGAGGTCGCGGGTTCGAGCCGACATGCCGACGACGCGACGAGCCGACGAGACGACGGGCCGAACCGGCGAGATGACTACCGACCCGGCCCCTCCGTCTGCGCCTGCCACGCCAACTGTCGTCGTAGCCCACCCTCGCGACCCGGGCACATTCTGCGGTACAGATGGCGTGGACGTCGAGGACTGGCTCTCGCTTTATGAGCGTGTTAGCCAGCACAACAGGTGGGACGCCACGCTGATGCTGGCCAATGTAATATTTTATCTCGCCGGCACCGCACGCGTCTGGTTCGAAACCCACGAAGAAGAGATTGCCACGTGGGATGCCTGCAAGCAAAAGCTCCGCGACCTGTTTGGAAAACCAGTTGGCCGTCAGCTTGCTGCCAAAAAAGAACTTGCAGCTCGCGCCCAAACGGCCACTGAATCATATATTACATACATTCAGGACGTCTTGGCACTGTGCCGAAAGGTCGATCCCAACATGACCGAAGACGATAAAGTAGGCCACATTCTTAAAGGCATTGCCGACGATGCCTTCCACCTTCTTCTATGCCGGGACTGCTCTACGGTTGACTCCGTTCTGCAGGTGTGTCGACGCTTCGAGCAGGTCAAGCACCGGCGCATTGCACACCGCTTCGACCGCCTGCCTAACACAGCTGCCAGTTCCACGTGCGAGGATCTGCCGACACTAAGGCAGCCTTCCAACCCCGACAACGTCACTCGCATCGTGCGCCGTGAACTGGAGGCGCTGGCTCCTGTTACGCCCAACGCGCCCTTGTCGGACAACACCCTGGCCACAATATCCCTTATTCAAGCTGTCGTCCGCCAGGAGGTCGCCAACTTGGGCATGCCCTCCAGCCATCGTCCCGTCGAACCTCGGAGTGCGAGCCCCATCTCTCCCGTGGTCGCTACTGCTACGGCCCGCAACACCTTCGTCCCACGTTACACAAGGTATCGCAATCCGGATGAGTGGCGTACCCCTGACGACCGGCCGATCTGCTTTACGTGCTCGCGTGTAGGCCACATCTCCCGCCACTGCCGCAGCCGTTGGTCCGCACCACCCCGACCTTTGCCCTACGTCGACTGCCGTTATGACTATGGACCCCGCCGCTTCACGCCTCGGAATGACCCACCCAGCGCCGAGTCCACACCGCCTCCTCGTAGAACCAGCCGCTCTCCCTCCCCAACAGCCCACCGTTCCCGCTCACCTCTTCCGCACCGCAGTTACTCACCGTCCTCTGCAGGCCGCTTCGCGGGAAACTAGCCAGTGCAGCTCCCGGAGGTGATGCTGCATTGGTGCCCCGACCTGAAAATCCTCTACTGACCCAGCCTTCGCCCTGTAATCTGCTCGACGTTTTTGTGGACGGTGTTCCTGTTTCTGCCCTCATTGACACTGGTGCCCAAGTCTCGGTTCTTAGCTCATCCTTTTGCCATCGCCTCAAAAAAGTTCAGACCCCTGCCGCTTCGCCCACCGTTCGCGTTGCCGATGGCAGCACTGCTGCCGTCACTGGCCTGTGCACTGCCCGCGTCACTCTTGCCGATCGTCACATCCCAGTTTTGTTCACCGTCCTCGAACACTGCCCTCACAATGTGATCCTTGGTCTAGACTTTCTAACCGTTCACTCTGCCCTTATCGACTGCTCCAGCGGCCTTCTACGATTGGACCTGCCTCTCAGCTCAGCTGACACACCCTCAAGCTCCACGCCCCGCCTTCGCTCCACCGAGTACGCTCGCCTGCCCCCCGACTCTGCCGTTTATCTGCCTATGTCCCCATTTCCTGCGGTTCCTGATGGGGATTATCTTGCCTGTCCACTCGCCGATGTCATTCTCTCCCGCAATGTTGTTCTTCCGCACCTCATCGTGACCGTCACCAAGAATAGCACCTCCCTTCCTGTCCTCAACTTCAGCTTGTCACCACAAGTTCTTCCTGCAGGCATATCCCTTGCTACTTTGTCTTCTCTCACCGACTGTACCGTCACTGCTCTCTCACCTGGACCGCCTTCTACTGTCTCTCAAGCGGCCGACATCCCGGCCAACGTTACGCAATCCATTTCTGCGATGATTGCTTCTGACCTGAGCCCCGAGCATGCACAGGATCTTCACAACCTTTTGGTGTCCTACTCCGACATTTTCGACTTCGCTTCTGCTCCTCTGGGTCAAACGTCGGTAGTGACTCACCGCATTGACACCGGCGATGCCAGACCTATACACCGGAGGCCTTATCGTGTGTCGCTACCAGAGCGCCAGATCATCCAGCGGGAGGTGGACAAGATGTTGGCCAACGATATCATCGAGCCTTCAAACAGCCCTTGGGCATCTCCTGTCGTGCTCGTGAAAAAGAAAGACCAAACTTGGCGGTTTTGCGTCGACTATCGTCATCTCAACAAGGTCACGAAGAAAGACGTCTATCCCCTTCCGCGCATAGATGATGCCCTGGACTGTTTACATGACGCCCGCTACTTTTCTTCCATCGACCTTCGTAGCGGGTATTGGCAAATCTCTGTTGACGCAAGAGACCGCGAGAAAACAGCTTTCGTCACCCCTGATGGCCTTTACCATTTTAAGGTCTTGCCCTTCGGCCTTTGTAACGCTCCTGCCACATTTGAACGGATGATGGACTCGTTACTCCGGGGCTTCAAGTGGACGACCTGCCTTTGTTACTTAGATGATGTAATTGTTTTCTCGCCCTCTTTTGAAACCCACCTGCTTCGCCTTTCGTCCATCTTGGCACTTTTCCGCCGCGCAGGTCTTCAACTGAACTAAAGAAAATGTACTTTCGGCCGCCGCGAACTCAAAGTCCTCGGCCATTCGGTGAATGCGAGTGGCATACAAACTGACCCTGATAAAGTTCGTGCCGTCAGTGCTTTTCCCTGTCCCCGCTCGCCCAGTGATGTCCGCAGCTTCATCGGTCTCTGTTCCTACTTTCGCCGGTTCGTCCCGAACTTCGCAGCCGTCGCTCGCCCTCTCACCAATCTGTTGCAGAAAGGCGTTCCTTTTTCCTGGGGCACAGAGCAGGCTACTGCATTCTCCAGCCTTATCGCCGTCCTCACCAACCCTCCTGTATTGGCCCATTTCAACCCGTCTGCCCCGACTGAACTTCGCACCGATGCCAGTGGTCACGGAATTGGCGCCATCCTTGCTCAGCGACAACGCGGCCAGCACTGCGTGATTGCGTACGCCAGCCGTCATCTTTCTTCCGCCGAGAAGAATTACTCCATCACAGAACGCGAGTGTCTGGCTCTTGTTTGGGCCATTGGAAAGTTCCGCACATACTTGTTCGGCCGCCCATTCACTGTTATAACCGACCACCACGCCCTGTGTTGGCTCTCATCTCTCAAGGACCCTACTGGCCGTCTTGGCCGGTGGGCATTGCGATTGCGAGAATACACCTTTTCCGTGGTTCACAAGTCCGGTCGCCTCCATCAAGATGCAGACTGCCTGTCCCGTTATCCCGTCGATCCTCCTCCTACAGACTGTGAGTCGGATGCCTGTGTCCTCTCCATCTCCGACCTCTCCCACATTGCCGACGAACAGCGCTTGGACCCCACCCTCACCTCTCTCATCGACCGCCTCAGCACCGACCGCCGCGACACTTCTCTGGCTCGGTTTTTGCTGGACGGGAACACGCTGTACCGCCGCAACATGCGACCTGATGGCGCTGAGCACTTGCTCGTTGTTCCCCGCCACCTACGGTCCACTATCCTCGAACAACTGCATGACGCACCTACGGCTGGTCATCTTGGTGTCTCCCGTACGTACGACCGCGTGCGCCGGCGTTTCTTCTGGCCTGGTCTGTACCGCTCCGTCCAACGCTACGTCGCCGCTTGCGACGTCTGTCAGCGCCGAAAGAAGCCCGCTGTCCTGCCGTCTGGACACCTGCAGCCGATCCCCATCCCGACCGACCCGTTTTCTCGTGTTGGGCTAGATTTACTTGGGCCCTTCCCGGAGTCCTCCACGGGGAACAAGTGGATTGCCGTCGCCACCGATTATGCCACGCGGTACGTGATCACTCGTGCCATTCCAACCAGCTGCGCCACTGACGTCGCTGACTTCCTTCTGCACGACGTCATATTACACCATGGCGCTCCCCGTCAACTCCTTACCGACCGTGGCCGCTGCTTCCTTTCCCGAGTTGTTGACGAAATCCTTCGTTCGTGCTCCGTTCGTCTCAAGTTCACCACTGCTTATCATCCTCAGACGAACGGCCTTACGGAGCGTCTCAACCGCACGCTGACAGACATGCTCGCCATGTACGTATCCGACGACCACCGGGACTGGGACATAAGCTTGCCTTTTGTCACCTTCGCCTACAACTCTTCGCGCCATGATACCGCTGGTTACTCGCCCTTCTATCTTCTCTTTGGACGAGACCCCTTACTGCCCTTCGACACTCTGCTGCCCACAGCTGGCCCTGTCACTACATATGCGCGTGACGCTATCGCCCGAGCAGACGCCGCCCGCCAGGTTGCTCGAAACAAGCTCTCCGCCTCCCAAGAGGCTCAAAAACACCGCTACGATGGCCTGTACCGTGATGTGCGATACCCTGCCGGATCTCTCGTCCTGCTTTGGCTCCCATCCCGTCGTGTGGGGTTATGTGAAAAACTTCTGCCGCGCTACACAGGTCCTTATCGTGTATTACGGGCAGTGACCGACGTAACGTATGAAATCAAGCCGCTGCACCCAAAGTCGACGTCCGCTCCACTGAAGTCCGAAGTCGTTCATGTAACTCGCCTCAAGCCCTATCACCCACCATCGACATCGCACGCCTAACACGCACCGGGACGTTGCCTTCAGCCGAGGGGGATAGTGTTACAGGTGGACGAATCATGAACGAAGAAGTGGCGGTGCGCGGAACGACGACGACGTTGACAGTTGGTAGCTGGGCGCTCGGTTCTGAGCTGAGTGCTGGCCTTCTCAGAGCAGCCGCCATATAGACTTACCGCCGTAACATCCCCGTAACAATATGTACACTGTAGGACAAAAGCCTCTCCCATATCTCTTCAGTTAACGCTGTCCTTTGCCATCTTCTGGCAGCTTATAGCCGCAAACTTGCTAGTCTCGCGCCCAACTTACTTTCTGTCACCCCGTGCTGCGCTTGCCTTGTCTTGTGATCCCATTTGGTTACCCAATGAAGCTTTGGCTTGGTTTGGTTTATGGGGGTTTAACGTCCCAAAGCGACTCAAGCTATGAGGGACGCCGTAGTGAAGGGCTCCGGGAATTTCGACCACCTGGGGTTCTTTAACGTGCACTGACATCGCACAGTACACGGGCCTCTAGAAATTCGCCTCCACCGAAATCCGGCCTTCGCGGCCAGGATCGAACCCGCGTCTTTTGGGCCAGCAGCCGAGCGCCATAACCACTCAGCCACCGCGGCGGATAGAAGCTTTGGTTATCCTGTTTTCGTATTACATGACCTGCCCATGCCCATTTATTCTTCTTGATTTCAACCATGTTATCATTAACTCTCTTTCGTTCCGTGACGAATACTGCTATCCCCTGTCGCACAACGTCGCACATATAATTTTTGCTTCCATAGCTTGCAGCGTAGCATTCAATTTAAGTTCGGCCCTTTTCGTTAACCTGCACGTTTCTACCACGCATGATGGGCCCTGTAAGGTACAATTGCTGTATACTTTCGTCTTTAGGTATACTGGTAAACTGCGGTTCACGACCCGAAATCGCCTGACAAATGCACACCATGGTGCACCCCATTCTTATTCTCCTGAATATTTCACGCTAGTGGGCAGGATCTGCGGTCACTATATCTGCTCAAAGTAGACGCGTTCTCTCACCATCACTGATATATCTTAGACTGTTGTTCCTTGCTGAGCACGGGTGGACTTATCGGCCATTTTTGGAGGGGGTGGTAAGAGAGCCCGGTCCCGTTTGAACCATATACTTCTTCGATTTTTTAGTGCGTAAGCACTAATCCTATTGGTACCAACCTCGAGCAAAATCACCAGTTGGTGTTTCCGTTGTCTGTTCGCTTAGTGCGAGTGCCCCGTCCCGCGACACTACCCGTTGTTCGTCGTCTTCTACGTAGCAAAAATCCACGCTTTCGCACTGATTCGAATGTAGTACACATTCTCTGCAGTTTTCCATAAAACAAATGGGGTTTCGGGCTGGTATTCGTATGTAAAATTTGCGAAAGGCTGTAGCTATCTATAACTATCACATCGCTACATGGATGTGACAGCCATACTTTTCAACCATTTTGTGAGATACAACCTAATTGGAAAAAGGCCAGTGATGGGAATATTGGAAGCCAGCATCCATCGCTTGCATCCAGCATTCATTACCTTGGTGGATTATTGTGACTGAAAACACAGTGGTCGCTGGAAACGCTGGGAGGATGATTGCTGGAACGGGGGGATGTTGGCAGAGCGGCCATGTTGATGGAAAACCAGCGTACATGGTGGATGTTGGCATGTTGGGACAGCAGCCATGCTGGTGTATGATGGGAAAGCGGCCATGTTACACCTGTCGCAATGAAATCTAAAAAAAACAACGAAAAAGGGGGCGCTCATGCAGCCAGCTTTATTTTTGTTCGTGAATTCTCTTGCTCTTCTTCACCCACTTGCCAATGCAGCTGGACCTCATGAAACAACATTGCTGATGTAGTGTCGGTGCACGGAAGCTTAGAGGATTCAGATGGGAAGATTAGAATCCCGATGTTTTTTCCTTGCTCATTAGAGTGCCATAAATGCAAGCAATGTATCGCGTGCAAAGGAATAAAGTGAACGTCAATTAAGAGTCATTTAAACTATTTGCACTCTAAGAGAAAAATAATCTAAGGTTCATACTTAACTACGAGAATATGATACACTTAGTATTGTCATCAGCAGCATAACTACCACCACTGCAGGACAAAGGACTGTACTACATCCCTCTAAATAACCCTGTCGTGTGCCATAAGATGGAGAAAATTACATAGAAGCATCATCACATTTTATTGTCTTAAATTCTTTTAGTGCGGCATAAATAAGAGGGACAATATAAATATAACATCAGAACGGTACCAGTAGCAGTGGAGCTGAGACGTCGGAGACGATAAGCTCAAGCGCCATTATTATTGATCTATGAGGACAGTCTGCTTAGCATTTTTATATTTTTTATAACGTCGAACAGTCGTCCACATTTTGCAAAAAGAAATAATGTTTCTATCTTGTGCCGTTCACAAGTTACAGGCTAACTGCATCGAGCTTGTCTGCACAGTACTTGTAGCCTACAATATTTTGTCTATTTTAGTCAAAATTAAATTTTGTTGTTTTCTACGCACTGCCAAGATAGATAAATTTACACTTAGCGAAATTTTTTTCTAGGAATTTTAAAGGTCAATTATTGTATATCAAGGCATGCAATGAACAAGGTTTATCGAAATCTACCATCCACTTTTATGTTGTAGCCTGTTATCTCAATATCCAATGTCCCCCGTACATATTTGACATTAGCACCACCCTCGTTTGTAATTACGTAGCTTTCTTTATATCTGCGGCCTTTATAGGTGGGAACGACTTATGCCGTTCAGGCCTAGACATTATTTCGTGTGCCAGTCAAATTTACTCCGCCTTTCTCAATAAAGACTTGATTTAAGTCCTCGATGGCTTGAAGCATAATTTACTACGGCGCCGTGGCCCCCAGAAACAAACAATGTTGCCTTTCTCCCGAAATAATACCGCCGCAACATCATGCTGCTTGTGTGCCTCAAAATGGCCCAGCCGTGCCCGCCCTTAATTCGGCATTGTGCACCGGGACAAACTACAACGAAAAGGTTTTATAGTTAGCATGGCTTCCGCGTTTGTTTTTTCTTTTCGGAGGCAATTTTTTTTGCTACCCTATATTTTACGTTTCTGACGCGCGAAAACGTTTCTATTAATCTTCGTACAATAAGGCACCTGCGCTGAAATTTATGCTTTACTTGACGAGCTTACTTTCGGGACATGTCGCTGACTCCATCGCGTGTGTCACGCCGCGGATTTGGACCGCAGTGAACATAGCTGTGCCACGTGTGGTTTTTGCTCTTCCCTCGACTGCCACCCGACAGGGACTCTCCTGACGCACAACGCGTGCTCGGCGGACACGGTTGCGGTCGGAGTCGCATGCACCTGCGCATACTGTGACGGCCGATTAATGGCAGGAAGACATGCGAGGACGCGCCGGGCTGTGGTTCATTGTAGCACCTCACCGGGATTCGGGCCATCTGCTTGAGGGGCCCAGTGTTTGTTTGCGTGTGCAGAGTGCTGTCGTCGCTGATGACTTTTACGGTACTCTCTACTTCTTGTGTGCAGCATTGTCATAGATGTCATGGCCTTCGGCACCAACACGAGAGAGGAAGGAGTCATTTGGAAAACTCTTACGTTCTGCATTCGTGCATTCATTTTGTTTAACAGGGACGCGAAGTCTTGGTGTCTTTTTTCGCTTCCAGTGTGTAAACAAGAGGACTCTTAGACCCTCTTGTAAGGTGTCTGTGCATTGATGTTTTCGTAATGGGAAGGAAGGAGGTGAGATCTCAGCCATTGTTGCATTCCGCCTGCTGGATCCCTTTCAGCCCTATAACTGACCAGCCGAAGCATAAATACTCACTATTAACTTGCTTGTTCACCGTGTCCTTGCTGAAAAAAAACAATGGTTAGCAGCAGTTCAGCTGTACTTAAATGAGGCTGCCAAACTAATTTCTCGATATCACGAAGTGAAGAACCGACATCGGTGGCTGGTCAGACAGTTTCTGCAGCGCAGGCTACATTGTGCGAATTTCTGAAATTGTCACTGCAAGCAGGTGCGGCGAACCGCCATGAAACTTTGCGTAGTCGCCATTCTGGCACCTGCTCAGCCCGAAGCCAAAATTAAACTTTACTCCTGGAGTTGCATGTGCTGCTAAGATTGTTTTGTGTGCATCAAAAAAAAAAACCCACAAAACTTCCCCTTGCAAACGCGTGCGCGCTGAAAAAAATGCTTACTTGTAGTGTCTCTTTTGTAACGGCGAATGGTGGGGTGATTAGAGAGACTTTGCTTTCAGGCAGCGAGTTGTAGAAAATTGTTGCTCACTAACCACGCTAGAGAATGCATTCGGAGCCGATGCTGCCTGCGAATATTTAATACCGTCGATGCAAGCTAGGCTATTTAGCTAAGAGATTTCACTTCGCTTACATAAAGCAAAAAGTTAACTTTCACCGCTCCGCGATGCGAGCTGGGCTAGCCATAGAGATGGTACATTGAGTCACAGTGACATTCACTTAATTTATGATACTCAGAAAAGTGTGATTAAGCAATGCGACTTGCGCTACCGGACAAGTGCGCACGATTTTGTTATCTTTTATCCATTACCGGTAGTACTCCCAAAACTAATTCCTTATCGTGCCATCAGTTACTTTGCGCGGAGTGTTGCAGCCGATTCAGACTGTATAAATAGGCGCCTAGGTGAAAGCTGCTCCGACCCACGAGAAAGATTGGCGCCTGCCTAACGCCTTCACTATAATAATTGTCATGGCGACTGGTCGGCGCATTATTTCCCGCCAGTTACCAAGCATTTCTGATGTGAACGTTCTGAAATTACCTGTCTCTAATTACCTCTAATTACCTGTCGTTATGTCTATTTCTCATGGCCACGTGGTTTAATGTGAGACGCAGCAGAGCCGGCGGCAGTGAACGAGCCTGCGGACGTCCCATCACGGCACTCGACGTGTCTTGTTCGTCGGCGGCTATATAGACAAAATAAAAACTGGCATTACACAAGGATTGGTGGCAGTTGGCGTGCCACCATTCATAAATTTCCCGTCTACACATGCGTGGGCCGTGGCTGATGTAGCGGGTGCCGGGCTTCGTGTCGTGGTGCACCGACCGAGGTGGGGGTGGGGGCTTATTGTAGCGGCGCGTGCCGAGGTTTAATTGTGCCAGAGATCGCACAGAGCCGACAGGTTGCACGCACGCGCCGCGTGTCCCCTGCAGGTGCAGGAGACGAGTGCCTACGTGTCGTGCAAACACGTGTGTGCGTGACTTGGGAGCCACGAGCGAGCCTTAGTGCATCGATCCTGAAATTTGCACAGGCGGTACCTCATGGCTTTGCATGGCTCCGCCGTCGAGACCTGTTACATGTACAACAGTGCTCAGGCGAAAGGCGCCGTTATATTTACTTTTGAAATACCTTTAATTCAAGCCCGAGTCCTTAGTGTATGACTTGAAAACTATCCTGTTTACTCAATGACAGGTTTTGATCGCTTTTGGAATCTGTAATGGCTTCGCTTGTGAGTAATTAACTGCATATTGAGTCCGATCACACGCTCTTGTCATGAGCGTTGAAAACAGGCACGGTAGAGGGAACGAGAGAAAAATGTTGTGTCCGAAAAGGATCGATGGCAATTGTAAGCTGCCGATAAAGAATATCAATGCATCCTGATATTGTCAACAGGCGGCAACAAAGTTTAAACACAGAAAACATGCGAGTTCGTGGGTACTGAATGAGGTTTGTATTGAAGTAGTGTCTAGATATCTGCTCAAGATACACAATCAGAATCTATACGGACATAGAGCTTCAGCTATGTCACTTTTATTGTCGGGAGAGGCTAATCTGACCACCGTTCGCTACCGCGCGGCTGTGCTCAGTCCCTCGTAGGCGACGTCTCCAGCCTATTTTTGGGGCACATGGAAGATGACAGTGAAACACTGCGCCTTGAGAAGCTAGTTCCGAACCGCCGGGCACTTTGGCCTATAATGTACCTCATTGGACAGCCGGCAGAAGGAAGCACCCGATAACTTCGGAAAGATGTCACTGCTGGTGCTCCTCGGAGATCTGATATCGCCTTGTTGGATTATGACCAAACGTGCGTCGGGTGGCTCGATACTGTGATAAGGGATGTCAGCCACCGGTCCCTAAGCAATAACAATAATAATTAAGGAGCAACTTTAATAGACAGAGAAAGCCAGCTATTCTTTGGATTCAGCTCGCACAGGATGTGATCGGAACTGTGTTATCTTTGGAAGAGTTGAGGCCCTTCCGAGGACTAATACTTTCCTTTGCCAGCGAGAGAGGGCGGACGGGATACTGATGTGAAGCCGATACGCAAATATTCACATCTTTCATGTGCGCACATTTATCATCCTCATCATTGACTGTCTTTGTTCTCAGCAGCGCGCGTTGCGCTGTAAGCGGCTTCTAGAACGAAGGTGTTGTTTCTAGTGCTGCGGCTCGCGATTCGCGCGCGGCAACATTGTGGTGAACCACCGTTGAAAGCTAAGTGGAAGAAGATATGACGACGGGAAGGCGCTGTAAATAAAGCAGAAGGCGAACAGCAGCAACAAATGCCGGCGGAATGCCAGTGTTTATTCGGAGCACACCGACTAGCGGGCCGCACTCTGGGTACAAGTGTGCAGCCTGAGAAAAAGGGGGCCGTGAAGGAGGACGCGGCGAGTGACGCGTGCATGGCGTGAGCGGTCGCATGACTGCCGCCCATCAAGGCGAAGCGCGTCCGACCGTGAGTCCGGATGATCACTGGCCCGCACGCGACCACGCTAACTACCACGCGCGCCGACTGTCAACACCACCTGCGACTGAACCACCGAGCCTGGAAGAGGAGCGGCTTTCCTGGCGGTGGCCGCTGCCACGAGCCCCGAATGAAGCTTCTTCATGGGTCTTTTGATTCGCAACGAAATAATGAAAAAGAAAATAGTTTAGACGTCCAGCGTAAACAAGGCTTTGAACATGAGAAGAAAAAGAGCCCCTTCGTTGTCTCGAAGTAGCGATTCCTTCAGTTTATTTTTAAACTGCAGAATGCATCTGAGGGCTCCTCCCCGAGGTTTCCTGCATGCAGGTTTGAGGAGAAAATATCAGAAATAGCAAAAAGAAGAAACGCACACAGGAAACTCATAGCCGGCTACCATGGCTGAAAACGAGATGCAGCTACAGCCGTTTGCGTCGTTGGATATACCAGGGCCGCAGTACATTGATTTGTAGTTCTCTATATTCCACTCTGCATGCTCCGCTTATCGTTTGTCACGCCCATCATTAGTAGTGGCAATTGTGTTCCACCACCAGACGGCGGCCCGAGTCGGAGGCATCCACTTTGTGGTTTCCAGAGCTCTAGCCTAGTTGATAGCATGGAGGGTGAGAGGCAAGGGCAGCAGTGAGGAATGTGATGTTGCTCTTACTCCGTTTGCCTTGCTTATTTGTGCGCATAAAGAATAGATAATAATTTAGATTTAACTGTGTTACTTTTCGGGAGTAATTACAATGCAATGAAATTACTCTTGTGAGCCCTAATTGGCAATTTAATTGCTTTCGCTTGGTGTTTAGAAAAGTACTTATTATTATAATTTCATCGCTTTTGAAAACGTAACTTTGCTGCGTACGACCTTGACGCCACAATCTCTTGTGTCCACGATAACGTTCACGGTGGCGTTCTCGTCCTCGTGAAGGCACCCTTTCCAGGCAGCCCATCTCTCTAGATGCTCATATCGCACTAAATATGGCACTGGCACTGATACACTCTAAACGATTTTTGGACATTTCGGTTGTAACGACGACCGTTAGTCCCCGACCGCTGGTCCCCGGAACGAAGGCAAGAAAAACTTTTAACTCGGGTATTATTTGCTTTTGATGACTTGGTGGTGTCTACAGAGGTTTTGGTGGGCGAAAAAACACTGCGGAACGAGGGAACCCTGTGCGGAAGTTTCAAAGCCTAAATGTTAGGCCTCGGTAGCAAAGACAAATGGAGGGACGAACGAGGTCATATTTAGTACTCGTTCTCCCGCTCACTCTTTCTGCTCTCATGCTGGGATGTTTGCTGTTTATAATATTGTGGCACATTTAATTGATGTCTGCGAGAGTACGCAAAGAGTAAAAGTAAATCGGACAAGGTTGTCAATGAACAAGAGAATCATCACTATCCACCATGCGAATGCCAAGACTGCTGCTTCAAGGAAGGCTTAGTTGGACGGAATATCTATGGAGATGAGTACCGAGGTGCGCGTACAGGATATACGCACTTTGATTTCATTCCTGCATGTATACGCTCGGCCCACTTATTACGGCGGCAGATATAACGAACGCTCGCTTATTACGGAAGTGTGGGGTGCCGTCAAAGTATGCCTCAGGGCAATGGGCCGCACTACTATGTTATGGCGAACGAGGAGGCGCCGTCAGCTCCCTCCAAAGTTGAAACAACTCACTCTTGCAGCAAGCCCGCAGACGGCAGAGTATCTCTCAGACCGGTGACACGGCCACGACAATAACATGTCGACAAATAGAAAAAGAATAAAAGGCTATATTGAAGCAGTAAGTAACCTCGGGCGAACAGCACGCCGATGGCCTGCAAATTCAATCATCGCCTGCATGTGCGCCGGCTGGGCAATGCATCCGTAGAGGAAGCAGAAAAGCGCGGTGGGCGTGAGACAGGCACCTTCGTAAGGGAAACTACTGCGTATGGTTGTTGCTCTGTTAACGGCAGTGTGGCAGGAGCATCCCAGATACAATCCAAAGGCGTCTGGTGTCCACAAATTTAATAAGAGGACTCGTTCAGCCAAGAGGGAGCGCAGCCGCAGGCAAGCCGAGAAGGCGCTGCGCCGAGATCCGTTCGCGTAGCCGTCGAATTTTGATCTGCGCGCGCCCGCCGAGCGTGCAGGGGTATATCGTCTTCTTCTGGAGCCGGGAAAAACGCTTCACACTACAGGGCACCCCCTCTAGCGAGGTATAGTCGCGAGGAGACGAGCGATATTGTAGTGAGACAGCGAGATCGTATGCAGAGTGGAACGGGGACGTCAGTGAAAGTGTGTTGGCAAAGCGAAAACGAGGCCGGGTAGAGATGCCGGTGAGGGCATCAAGCATCGGGCGGTCGGCCAAGGCTGAATCGTGGTGGCCAAGGAAGAAGCGGTGAGCTGGAAGGCGGACGCACTTGATGCCGGGTGTCCGAGCAGGAGTGGCAAGGAGTAACGCGAAGGGCAGAAGAGCAACAGCGGCGACAAAGGGCAACTGAAAGGGCGCTGCGGACAGGTGACGTGCCGGTGCAAGAATAGCGCGGCGAAAGCAGCCTGTAGTGGGCCGGCCGCGAAATGTGATGGGTGTCCGGAAGACAGCGAACAGGAACGGGTGGCCTAGACGGGAAGACTGCAGTGCATGCTTCCGATACGGTCGGACAGACCGGGCGGGGACCAGTAAAGGGGACTGCGGGCGGCGTGGTCGTTGTCGCGAGCACAGAGGAAGCTGCTGAAGACGCACTGTCTTGACAGGCCAGTGCATTCGGTACGGGGGTGGAGGGAAGCCGATCACGCAAGACGGACGAGAAGACAGGGCTGTCACCGCCACTGAGTCGGGATGCGAGGTCGGCTCAAGGGCAGTGTGAAAATGCTCAACGGGTGTTGGGAGAGACTGCATGGGTGCCTGTGCTTCGGCACAGGAGCTCGAAGTAGAAGTAGGTGGGTCGTGCGGCTTCCTCGACACTGGGAGTGGCGGAATACAAAGGCGTCGCAGCCGATTAGAAGGCGTGGGATGGTGAGAAGACAGGAGGATGGAGTGACTGAATGGGTGCCGGAGTTGTGGGCACAGGTTGTGGAGTCGTCACCTGCGGCTGACAGCGGGATCGGAAACGTCGGGAAGTCGGGGCACAAGGAAGGGTTCTGGAATGACGTTGTGCTGGCCATGAAGAGGTTCTCCGGGGCCAAGGACAGCGGCACATCCCAAGCGCGGTGGTTTCTCGAGAATTGGCAGGGCTGCGAGCAGTGACGAGCGCGGGAATCGTAGTGCGCCTGGGACGAGCGGCGGCAACGAGTCCAGGGGGAACGGTCTGCCCTGCCTCGTACTGCCGAGACAGGGATGAGCCGCGAGCGCGATGTGCTCGCAGGACGGTACTGTCGGAAGGATTCGATTGCATTGGAGCAAACTTTATTTGTGCCTGGAGTTGGGCGCTCGCGGGCCCCGACGAGGGCCTAAGTCGTCTACGAGGTTGCCGTTACTCGGAAGCTTGTCGATCTCGCAGCTTAGCGCAGCGATGGGGGCGAGTAGACGTTATAAGCAGATGTCGGTGGCTGAGCGAGCAGATGTGACAGGAGCGGAGGAACAGTGGACCGCAGGCAAGACGTCCAAGAGCTGGTCAGCCATTTGGGCCAGGGAGACGATATCTGCTGTCAACACGCTAATGATCGCGCGCACACGCTGAGGAAGGCATTGCAGGAACAGTTGCCGCAGCAGCGATGCGTCCTCAGACGGAGAATGGTTAGGAGCCAGGGGCATCATACGACGCATGAGCTCGGTGGGTGTGCGGGCGCCGAGTTCTGCTGTCTCAAGCAGGTGTTGCAGGCGACGTCGCTCTGATTGAGAAGCGCTCAAAATGAGCGCCGCTGATAGATGGTCATAAGAGCGATCAGCGGGCGGGGAGAGCAGAATGTCTCGGACGATCGTAGGAGCGACAAGAGGGGCAGAATCAATGACATGATCGTACATGTCCTTCTGGGGCCTGATGCCGCGTAGGCGAACCTGGGACTCGATGGTCAGGAACCAGAGCGCCAAGTCCGAGGGCCAGAATTAGGGCAGCTTGAGCGCAGAGATGTCGTGCTCATGCGGCGGCGGCGGGCACGACAGAAGCGACGAGACAGAGGAGGAAGCTATTGTCATCGCTTACAGGATGTGGAGCAGGCGTCGAAGGTGGCCGGGGTCTTGAGCTCCGTGCCGCGGTGGGCGTAGGCTGAGGCAGGCGCAGGCCGGGAGCAGAGGTGAGGCAGCTCGAAGTCCGGAGTCACCAGTCTGTGGCAGGGGCATCCGAGACACAAGCCGAAGGTGTCGGGTGTCCCAAATTTATTAAGCGGACTCGTTCAGCCAGGAGGGAGCGGAGCCGCAGACAAGCCGAGAAGGTGCAGCGCTGAGAGGCGATCGCGTAGCCGTCGAATTCTGATCTGAGCGCGCCTGCCGAGCGTGCTGGGGTATGCCGTCTTCTGGAGTCGGGCACAACGCTGCACGCTACAGCAGTGATTTCAGAAGTTTGAGTGCCTTGCTAAGCACGCTGTGGTATGCGTCGCCTGACTCGTCGGCTCCAGCTTTTGTGCTGTTACCACGTGCAGACAGCGCCAGATAGGAAACAGTGGAGCTGATCTATTCTGCGTGAACGTTGGCTGCGCTATTTTTCTCAGTGCACGGACCTAGGAGCGTTAGATGACGCTATCGAAAACAGACGTGACCAGACGCCTGTACAGCCTTTGCCAAAAGTTACATGTCCACAGGGTTTGCTTTTGAGCCACACCATGTAGCTTGTAATGCATTCCCAGCATTCCATATTTCTTTAAGGTAAGGCAGTCTCTCGTCTTGCCCTCTCCAATGGGTAGGACTCCACGAAAGCTACAGGCGCCTACTGCATGGCTTAGAAGCAAACCCCTTGAGCTCTAAATTTTTGACAAATGCCGCATATTGGTTGTAACATGCTCGCGAGGGCAACATCGCTGAGCCGTGCTCAGACGGATCCGCTTCATGCAAAGTACGAGCCCTGCGCTACCGCTGGGAATCTGATTGACGTGGCCGGCCTGCCACCGCCTCCCGTAGACGCTTCAACCACGGTTACCTGCATCCCGTCCCGAAAGAAGATTGAAGGCAGCAGGGGTCTCGGCAAGGAGAACATGACCTCCTGGAAAGCCGCCTAGAAAGAGCCTCGGTAGGGTGTGCTTTGAAGAAATCGGCGCGGATGATGCAGTTTTCAAACACCTATCGGACCTGAACGAGCCAGAAGCGTCACAAGCAGACTCATTGCCAGTTCGTGACGAGTTCAGCTTGTGTCTTTTCTGGCAGTTTTTGTCCTGTTTAAGGCGAGTAGGGCTTGTCCAAAGAATTTTTTATGTTTTCTGACAGATAGTATCATTGCCACTGAATGATTATATTAGTACCAATTTCGAAAAAAAAGTCTGCATTAAGGAGTTACGAAATAAACTCCACTTTTGGCGTACCTAGAAGTTGTGACTGTAAAACGGGAATTCACTTACTATCAACATCAAATACAACGAAAGCATTCCGCTTGACCTTCAGATTCGTTATGGGCTTGACTGTATATGGTTTCATACTCTATGGCAGCGAAGCGTTACTCTAAAGCGGCACACGGCCGGTTAACTTTAACGGTTAACTTTAAAATACACGTACATCTATTGCGGAGAAGGACTAATGAATGCGGCAGCGCAGTTTGTATCCCGAATGGGCCAACATTTTGTCCAAGAGGGCGGAAAATCGCTGATTGGTTATGTGTGCAACTCAGCCTAGCCGAAAGAGTCCCGCTGTATAAAAGCTTTAAGAAGAATAAACGAAATTTTATTAATAAGTTCCAATTAAGAGAGACCCCATGACCTAGGTTCTTATCCCATTCTTTTAGTCTTCGTGTAGTGTTAATACATGATTTATGTGTTGAAAGAAAACTATTTTTATGCGAAGCATCATATGTCCTATTAGCACAAAAGCCGGCGTCCTTCGACCGTCGTCTATGGCACGGAATTCGGAGGATGTCAGAACGCCGGAGTACGAGGTCGCAACACACATAAGCTAACATATATACTCACAAATGTTCAAACGTAACTTACTACGGACTGTGAAAGTCATGAATCATAGTCATTGTGCAACTTAACGTGATAGAGATAGATAAATAGGAGGAGGGAAAGGCAGGGATGTTAACCAGAAAGGGGTTCCGGTTGGCTACCCTTCACTGGGGAAGAGGAATCAGGGGACTAAAAGGAGGAAGAGAGAAGGGGAAAAGGGCATAACACACACGCACATGCACAACGCTGTCACAATTTGTCACTCAATTCAGTCGCTCTCAAGTAGGCAAAGAGTGCCTGGTATGCCTTGAGGGCAGTAGACTGCTGTGGCCACGGACCGAGGATCTCTTGCTCTGTTAATGGGCGAGGATCGAGGCGGTCCAGGGCACAACACAGTGTATGTCTTGCACTCGCAAATGCAGGGCACCCACAGAGAAGACGAGCAATGGTCTGCTCACAACCACAGCTTTCACAGGCAAGGCTGTCGGCCATCCTCATCCGGGAAGCATAGTGGCTGGTAAAAGCAACACCGATCCATAAACGGCATTACAATGTTGCTTCGCGACGTGGTAAGTTACGTGGAAGACGAAGGCACAGTCCAGGGTCCAATGCCTTGAGGCGGAGGTTACAAAACTCTCCCGTGTTCCACGCTGAAAGTGTGAGCTCCAGTGCCGAAGGGCGAAGCCCACACGCAGCGTCCGGTCTTGATATTGGGAACCTCACAGGAAGTCCGTTGTTGTGAACTTAACATGAGTCAGCACTTTGCAAGTAACGTAATGTAAGGTGCATAGAGTTTGTACAAGGCATGCGCGGTCAGGACGCGTAGTCATAGTCGTGCCTCAACATTATTCAACATAGCATGACTCAGCCCCTTACAAGTAACGCAATGTAAGGTGTACGGCGTTTTGTACGAACATTATGTACAGTACAGTCTCTTAGTCATAATGATGAAGATAGTCTTAGTCATAGCCATGCTCCACAACTCATTTAGTCATTGTGCATAGTAGCATGGCTCAGAGCTTTACAATTAACATAATGAAAGGTGTATAGAGTCTGTAGAAAGCATGCTTAATCATGCTTCGTAGTCATATCAATCACTCATAGTCTTGTCTTTCTGCAACGTAGTTTGACTTTTTTTTTTGAAGCGACATTTATTGCCTCAGGGCATAAAAAGGCTTGAATTTTCACTTTATTGCTTTCGCATTCTCATACGTGAGCAATATTAAGTGCCTCTGCCGAATTTTGTTATTGCAAAGTTGCCGCGAAAGCCGGACATAAATGTCCGGGAATGCTTTGGCCATTAACTTTTTTGGTTCTGGGCAATCTATGTTCCGGAATTTGTATGCGAAGATGAAATTGTAATTGATATTGAGCTGCTCCTCGGTGTACAAACTTGTGTAAAACACTTTACAAGGATATAAATTAAGCCAACAGTCACAGAAACAAAAGAAAGCAAAGGGGAATATTCCTAATTTTGTTTTTTTTCTCCAATATTTGTGGCATTAATTAATTGTAAATTAATATTTTAATAATTTTATGGCTGAAAGATAATTGATTATGGAGCAGAAGTAAAATGAACACCCCTATGATAATAGAAAAAAATCCCTATGCTTTCTTTGATTTCGGTGAGTGTTTGCTTACTTCCCCTCTCTTGTTCACTTTGGGATTATCACGACCCAACTGACCTACCTCGCTCTACCTTATACGTGTCATAGACTCTTAACGAGCTCCTCGTTTCCCGTATACCGTTGTCAGCTCAATAACGTGACAACGATTTGAAACAAGAATGAACAGGATCCTATCATGTAGCTGCTGCTGAAGCACTCGTTCACATATCCGTCTTCGAGTTGCGAATGATCACCGTGCACGAGAAGCTGTCGTGCGGCACCAGCAAAGGCCTCCCACAAGTTTTTGTCTGCGAATAGCCAATGTTTGACAGCGCATGGGAGGCTGTCGTGCGTGCCACCCTAGCTGTACTTCAATTCTCCTCCTGGGTAGCCTGTGTGTGCGGGGGTGGGGAGGGTGGGTGGGGGGGGGGGGGAGAGGTTCATGCGGCTGGTCCCAAGACCTATTCTCCCATTCGCCTTAAGGTTACCTATGTGGGGCAGCGTGCCGCAGGCTGTCGTTTGGACCTGTCATTCGCCGCCACGCTATTCTCAGCATTACGCATGCACAACAGTAGGGCATACCAGCTTCTAAGCTTCTTGAATTTTTGCTTGAGAACATGTGTGAGTGCAACATAGATGGTAACGCAGATCGTGAGGGGAATCGGAAGTTATTTGCATGGTTGGAAGAAAGAGAAGACGAGTAGTATTTATTTGCAGTGAGAGGTTTAAACCACAATTTTGGCCCATATGGTCACATCATGTAACCTACAAAAACTACCTACCCCCAGGGAAAAAAAAGATAAATTATATGCACCCAATGAATGATTTGTCTAAAAAAAAAACGAGAAGGGAAGGACATTCAAACCGCTTCTTTACGGGTTCAAGACAAGACCAACCAATAGCGCCCCAAAAGCAGCGTCAAAGTTCGACTTTTTTTTGTGCTCTTACTCGGAAGCACAATTATATTCTTTTTTAGCGCGTGCACAGTACCAAATATTGTACGCCGGTCAATGGGAGGGGGCGCTGCAGCCGTTCGTGCATAACTTCGCGATAGTTGGGAGTTGGGTTAGTAGGCGAGAGATCATGCTGAGATCATTTAGAGCGAAAGCTCTACGTCACGACCTAAGCTGCAAAAGCCGTTTCTCCGCTGAAGCCAGACCTGAATAAATAAAATAAACATTGCCGCTACCGTGTTTTGAATCCGCGGAGTGGGAGCAGATCAGCTGCGTGAGCCACTGCCCGACGGCACTATGTTATAGCCACAGCCGATCACGCCTCGTTTTAAACGGCAGCACACTCTCGCGCTGTGCATTGCACGTCGTTGTCTTGATCAACATATCAGATCAGCTTGACTTTGATCCGAGCTTAACCTGAGTCTAATATCGTATCCAGACGTGCCGACCATCCAGCAAAGCATAACCAGGAGCTAACTAGGCTAAACACATGCTTTCGCACATCTACTCGGTTTAACTGCGCTAAAACCCTACCAGTTTTTTGACGATGCGCGTCCCGCTTGCGTTCGGCGCAGCCGGCGTCTTTCTTTGCTTCGTGGTATTAGAGTGATTATATATGATTAGAGTGACAGTGCGTGGTATAGTGTAGGGTCATTGACGGCTTCCTGCACTCTTAGATTTCCAATAGCCAATTCATGATAGTGTGTGCTGAATGGGACGAGAGAATTCAGGAGGTGGTGGAGGGGGGGGGGGGTACGAGCCTCTCTCTGTCCTTGTGAACGGTATGCGTTTCAGAAAAAATGAGAGGCGGGTTTTGAACGCGCGGTTATGCACCGCGGATTGCTTACGCGGGCATTGCTTCGAGTGCTTCAGGGCTCGTAATGAAGGCGTGCTAAAACCATACTTGGATGTTTTCTAGCACTTCCTCAATGATTCCATTGCGGATAATGTGTGAACCGTTGCAAACAGCCGAAAACCGGCGGTGGGCGCTAGTACCCATCTCTGCAGCACCACGAAATGTCGAAGAGGCTTGCTTTCTGAAAAGTTTGTAGCGCTAGCAAACGTCTGGTCTTTAAATATAACATGGCAGAAAAACTGAGATGCGAAGTTGTTTTAGACGATGAGCAAGTTAAATCCAATTTGTCGTTGGTCTCCTCTCCTACCGTCGCATTAGCAGCACGTAAAATTTTCTTCCGAGCGAATTTCTCGAAGTGCGGTTGAATCTCAGAACAAAGCAATGTGCTTAGCGGTTTTTGGACGAGATAAATGCCAGAAAAGACCTACATACGCTTCGCGACAGCGCGCACAAGGCTGCCGTAGCTGTTGCACTGATTTTGTCTTCCTTATATAGACGCGCGCGCCGGAGTTCATGTGGATGCTATGGCAGCGTCACAAAAGAAATCACCAGAGCGAGAGAAGACACACAGGCCGCGTTTACATGAATGCGGCAGAAGTCGACTCGAGTCCCATTTTGAGGGAAAGAGCAGGTTTTGAGAAGGAAAGGCTTGACTCGTCCTCTGCTCTCTTCCTCGACGTTTGGCACTTCCCTCAAAAAGGGGACTGGAGTCGACTTCTGCCCCATTCATGTAAACGCGGCTTCAGAGAGCACGCCCCGCAGAGGGGTACAGAGTGCCGCAGGGCGGGGAACCTCGACCGCGTGTGGGCGCATTTTTTTCAGACAACGCACATGTAGAGTCGCTCTAGCGGCCGCCGTGGTACCCCCTACTTACAGATGACGGGAAACCTCCGAGGTAGATCGCCTGCAACATCTACGAAACTCCCGAATAAGAGAAACAGTGGCGCTCCGCCTTCAGGGAAACCTAAAATCGCGTCTCGCGTGGGAAACAAAATGATTATGCCTTGTGGCGGTGGCTTTGAATACAGAACATGAGAAAGCAAACATTGCAAAGCTCCGCGGTAAGAAGTTATTTTGAAACGAAGCATACTCTGTATGATCAGAAATGCGAGACAGTCTTGTCTCTGTCTTCCGTACACGGCTGAATTACTCACCTGCATGGAAGAAAATCATTTGTGCGGAACACTTACCTGAGATGGAGCGACTCCAAGAGGCCACAGTGTCGCCTCGATGATTCAAACTTTTACATGACTTCGTTCGCCTGGATGGGGCAGCACACTCAAAACCTTTCGCGTTCAATGCGCGTTTAACACAACTTCGGGCATTGAAGAAAAAGGAAAAGAAGAAAAATGACTCGGATGACGATTACGATCCTCGAAAATGCATAATCCCAGCACAGCTATTTTGATATTCATGTATTTGAACTATTTTGATATTTCTTCGATCTTCGCGACGCTGGCTGTCGCTGGTTAATGTTCTAAGCTGCTAAGCTCAACGCTACCGATTTTTTCGTTTTCTAACCGGAGTCGACTTTTATATCTTAATCAGACGCCAGGAGAGGTCTGCACGTTTCACAGCTATGACAGTGTCCGTTGTTTTGTGTCTGAAAATTGATTTTGAAGAAACTAAAGGCGCGGTAACTGTCTCACTTCTCGAAGGACACTCAACAGCTCTGCGAGGGAAGGGAGGTAGGCGGGAGTGAAACAGAGAGAGAGATAAAGACAAGCGGCAGTGGAGGGGTCTGGTATAGTTTCTACCACCTGAGGATCTTGAACATCCACTGGTGTCTGACAGCCTACGGGCTCCTTTTGCGCTTTTGGCCTCCATCGAAACGCGGTCGGGTTCGAACATGGGTACTCTGCCTGAGTATCCGAGCACTTTTTGCAGGTGGGTGGAAGGAGCGCATGGAGAGAGAGAAAGCAGACACTACCAGCTTCTTCCGTATCTCCGTTCACGTGGCCTGGTTATCCATCCCCGCTACCGCCTCCACAAACGGGCCATATGGAAAGATGTAAAGAAACTTCGTGTAAAAATGTTGGGATGTCCGTGTTGAGATGTTAAGAACTTCCGTGGTGTATCTTCTAAAAGCTGAAGGAGGAATCACTATTGTAGTTTTGTTTTAGCTGTTTTTTAGCTTACATTGGAACTGCTTAAATGTGTTTGAACCGCTTGAGAGTAGCACTTTGAGGGAGAAAGTCTTAGAGCGTTCAATACAGGTTTTTAATTGTGCACTTTCTTCAATGATAGCTTAGCTATAACGTTCACTTCAGCACGAGGATTTTGGCCGTAGTCGCGATCGTCTTTCAGTACCTGCGCGCTCTTTCATGCAACATGTTCTCGGTTCCCAGTGCTTAGCGGTCAGGATTTTTGCGGCACTGTGCTGTGTAAACACAAACACTCCTATATGGGAGTTATAAGAGCAGTATACCGTGCCCTAGCTCACTCCCTTTCATAAAAGGGAGTGCACTAGGGCAGAGCTTACTCCCTGTTTACTCCATTTTCTGTAGATTGTGAGGAAGCCGTGTCAATAGAAAGGGGCGTCAATATGCGACTTCCAGTCAGTCAGTGTCTAACAATTCCTCGCCTGCCATTTTCTCATACATGTTACGCAGGTTGAATAGGAAGACATTTGCTTGATGAAATTTTCTTTACTGTCTCGGAGCCTGCGATAACAAACTTTTGATATTGGATTTTGAATGCGGTTACTTTATGCAGCAATATGTGACGCAATGATTCTTTCTTCGAATATTTAATAATTTGGGCAAAAGGGTGTCATTATACTACACATAGGCGGTTCTTCGTTCAAAGCCCAGAATTTAAAAGAAAATGTCGACCTCGCTTGCTGCATAAAAGTTTTATCTAGCGAATAGATAATTTGAATAATGTGCCCTGCCAGCGGATCGAATTGCAGAGATTGCTGGAACGTTCCACTTAGGAACCCGGCATTGGGAAAGTAGTCCAACATACTGACCAACTGAATCGCTGGCACCGAAGCGGTGGAAGGAGGTGTGGCCCCATAAAACAAGTCTTTCCAGCTACTTTTACAACTTGTGCTGCTATTATAGTAAGTACGTGTAAAGTGCTTTTGTTTCCTTTTTGTTTAGCAGCTCTCAAAAAGATGTGTCATTAGGCCCGCGCTTTACCATGGCGGACCAAAAAAGCAAGCGTATTCATGGGCATATAAAATTTGTTATAGTATCTTTAAGCACTTATTAGCACTGGTAGCAGTAAAACGGACACTCATAAGCACAAATTTAAGGGAGAATGGGTCTACAATTTTCCTGTGCGCTTCAGAAATTCGAGTTTTTATTGAATAACAGTATTTTCGACAAAAAGCCCGAAATTTAGAACGAGCAAAGGATAATTTAGATACTGTTTTAGGATGACAATATCATATCGTTAAGCTTTTAAAAGCACTTAGCGAAAATAAAGTGTGAATTCCTCCTATGCGCGTGGCACAATCTCCACTTCCGAATCTCAGGTGGGTACGATGTGATGCGATAAATATGCGTCCGCAGTACTGGTTGTGCATTTGACTTCAACAATGACTGCCTTAAGATGCGTCTATTAATTGTGCTTCGCTGTCTCCATCGCAGACAAAAGGTGGCAATGACCGGCCACGAAGTGACGCCTACAGGACATCTAAGAAGTGCCTCATTGCAGGTCATCTACTTGTGGATTTTTAATTCATGGCATCCAGCGTCACTGGATATCGTTATTAAATGTCTTAAAGGTACAGGACTTTCTAATGCATTAGATGGAACCGAAGGTGAACTGATTTTCCGGGGCTGTAATTGGCTGGATTCTTGCTGCAGTGACACTGATAGCGATGAAGAATCCTAAAGGTATTGGCAACTTGGCGCCCTATATAGCTGCAGGCTGTATGGTGGAATGAAGTAGTTTTCCTTAATAGTTGGAAAATTGAAGTACGAGGTGCCGCTTCAGTTTAATTGTCATGGTAAAAAAAGAGAGATAACTCGCCGCAACACAAAAGAGAAGGCAGACACCAAGGCCCGCGAACGCCAAAGTTACTAATAACAAATGCGGGCGTTAGTCGAGTATATACGGGATAATGCTGGCGTCCGGCGCGACCCGCGCAATGAAGAAAACAGGCCATGACGAGCGCCAATCAGCGCGGCGCCTCGCAGCCATAACTTCTTTCCATCGGCCCGTTCTTCTTTGCTCTCCTTCGTGTTACGACGTCGACGACGACGGCGCCATGCAACCGGGAAACGTGACCTTAACAGCTCTCGCTGTAACCTTGGGTTCCGGCCTCCACGAGAAGAAGTGATGGCAGCAGCTGTCCGCAGCCCGCCTCCAGGGCTCCCAGTGGAAGGCGGACCTGGGCAGCTAAGCAAGACTGAATTCCAAGGGTACGGAGTGCGGAATCTCGAGAGCGGTAGATACTTCTAACAAGTCATTACCAAACTGGCTGACGGGTGAATGTGGGATTTTACGGCAGGGCAATACGGTGGCGGCGAGCTTCCTTCACCGCTGCACAAGTGTCCTTTACCCAAATGGACAAGTACGACGTGAATGCTTGCAACTGGGCTTGTTGGTGAGCAGACCCAAACAAGGCAGGGAGCAAGCAACTTACCATAGTGCACTGTGACGTTTTGCATAAAACGGCCTCCTGTGCTGTTGTTGCATTCCGTTCGTTCTCATGCCAGACCTTGCCTTGTGCGTGTATGCGCCCAAATCAGAAAGCGGCATGCATCAGCTTTGGAAGATATCGATCAACAAGAATCCAGTCTTTGAAAAAAAACAGGCTAATGCAACCACAGGAAGCATTTAAGGTCAGCCCCCCTAACAACGAGACGACGGTCGTGGCAGTTGCTTAAAAAAATAAACACTTGGGTCATGCTAACTAATGCACGCGATATAAAAAAAATCTTTCAATGCTCTAACGAAGCAGGGCTAGATTTAATAAATGTGTACCAAATTCTATCTGAGTGGAACACAGACACCTCTAACACGCAAATTTATCTTTCGACAATGGAAATTTCCTCCTTGTCGCCAACTTGCCACCAAATCAACGGAAGTGCGTTTATTGAGTGCCCTTGATAAACTAGCACGGAATACACCAAAATCAAGGCTTACGGAAAGTTCAATACGTGGTCTTTATATTTCTTACCTCCGGCGATGAAAGACAGCAGCTCAGTTCTTTCAAAACAATCTAGGCCTTCGAAAGGGACAATTTTCTCCATCATGGACAGGTCCTGAAAGATTCCAGATAACGGACTAAATCAGTGCAAGTTTGTTCCACAGTGACTTTTGTCCGTATTCACTCGCATAACTTAGGCTTGCGATTGGCCAAATTCTTCGTAATTCTCTCGCTGGCGAATGTGATCGTTTAGCGCACTTAGACATCAGGGCGCCCGTGTTAGCTATCGCCTTGCTGGCTGTCAAGCTCTAGCTTTTCTAAACATGAAGCCAGAAGGTTTGTTTTGTATCTATTCCTTTCCAAGATTCGTCATTCTGCCACTTTGCTATCTGTCAGCTATTCAGCTATACATCTGAGATTAGAACTGGCGTGATACACCGCAGTCTATCAGCTGTGGCATCACTGACAGCAATTATCAATGGTATAAGGGCAAATGAAGGTGCCGAGAAAAAGTGTGCTATGGCTCCACCTTCGCTAATCTCTATCTCAGGAAATGAAGCAAAAAATTAAAAGTAATGAGGAGGCCGAAATAAAAGGTGACTACAATGTTATGTAAACGATTTCGAACTAGCTAGTGGAATGCTGTCAAGCCATAAAAGATAAGCAGGCTGTCAACAAATTTTATTCTTTTATTATTGTTACAGAGCACGTTCTCAATTTGACTTATATGCCATCGTAGTAGAAAAGGATGCGCAAATGAAACATTTATTGATGTGAGGTAGCTTGTTTCAGAATTTCAGAATCTCAGCCACGGCGGCTGCATTTCAATCGAGGCGAGAAGCAAGAGTGCTTGCGTGTCGAAGTCCTTCAATTAACCGATTATTCTACAAGTTCGTGCTTTAATTACTGTAATCTAATCTTACGCACCTTTCTTTTAGGTTTATCGACGAATCCCTGCGCCTGACAGTTGTATCTCACGCAATAGCTCAAGCCGTCGAAAGAAGTGACCAAAATCGCTCTTTGTTATACGAACTTACTTGAAGCTCGCTAATTTACCTGTATATTGCCACTGAATCGAAGACAACGCCGACATTCGTGACTCAAGTTTTGGCCGATAACTGTGATCGCACTAACGTGAATGTCATTTTTCCAGCTGCTACTAAACAACCTTTTCTCTTTTCAAACAATAGTGTAATAAAAATGCGCTCTTCAGAGCGTTTTCAACTGAGAAGAGCGATAGCACGATCTTTCTCCTCCGTTATCTAACTTTCCTTTTTTTTTTGCACCAGGAAAAACTCTGCGGGCGAAAAGACATTGTTTAACTCATATCAGCTAAGCGAGCCCTTGGACGCCCTAACAGTCCACTTTATTTCAATGAATTAAACATGTGGCTTCGCTTATAGAGCAAGTAATGGGATGCATAGCGCTATCTGTCAAAAGCCATGGAAGGCGCTGTGGAGCCATCGACATGGAAATGCGGGACAGAGGCTTCTGTCTTCTCCGGTTTCCAACAAGGTTGTCACATCACTGCGGCAGCGTGAGGCAATGAAGGCGCTGCCGGGGAGAGATATCCATGACAACGTTCACTCCATCGTGCCAGCTGCAGGACCTGCGCCTTTTCCGTTCTTGCCTGTAGATTTCCATCGCTCCGCGCCGCCCTCGCACATCACGCTGGAACGCTGCTGGGCCAGTCATCGACAGAGTGTTCCTGGGGAATGAAACGCAAAAGAATGCAGTTTAATGGATTTCCAAGGAGCGCAAATGCAGAGATGCAAATGTGGGGCATTGAAATGCGAAGAAGGATATGCTCTTGGTTGAAAGGGCGCTAGGTCGGCAACACATGAAATAAAACACAGGAACGTTGTCGTCCTAGTGCCTTTTCAGTAAAGAGCTAGCATGCGCGAAGTTTCCGAACAGTCTCCCATTCTGCGGGGCATGCAGAGCGAAGTATGTACAACCAGCAAGTTTCTTAACAATATCATGCAAGCGTCGAACAAACAGTGGAAGAGCTCCCTGCGACAGTGTGAAACGGTGGAACGGAAGAAAATACGTGCGGGCTCAGGAAGTACAAGCTATTGGTAGCCTGTTTGGGCGCTCCGCTCTTGTAGCGAGAGCTACATTGCGGTAGCATTTCGAGCCTTCAGCGCGGCGGCGCCGCCACCCTGTGGCTGCACCGCCACGTCGTCATGTGGATGGTCACGTGGTGCGGAGCAGCCGCCGGCGGCGCGGCGCCGTGGCTGATCACATGGGTCGTCACCTGGTTGGTCCCGTGACCAGCCACGTGGTGAAGAGCAGCTGCTGCTGCCGGCGGCGCGGCGCTACAGCTGCCACAGTGTACCGAGCTGCCACAGCTGTGCGCATGCGCCATGTCATGTGGGACGAAGATGAAGGACCACCCAGCAAGTTCCACTCGGCCAGCTGTAACTATCGCGTCAGGTTTAACGAGAGCTGAACCACCGCGAACTTTCTCACATCGCGTTGTGCAGCCGTTTGTTCTAAGTTTGCGCGATACTGTTGAATTATTACTTGACTGGCACGCTTGTTTGACTCCTGTTCTAGTCTAATTTTGTTCACCGTCGGGAATTTTTTGTGCCCACACATATACGTCCCTTTCTGCAGTGCATAGAAATTTTAGAGCGTCAGCTGTTCTGGCCGCGGTTTGAGCCTCCGAGTTGGGCTGATTCCACGGATAGAATCAAGGATTGCATCCCAGTGGTTGCCATGGTAGCCGATGTGTTTAGAAAATGGAATAAATTAATAACAGGCGGTAACTTGATGCACGAGCACACCAACACCAAACCATGTTATTTTGATCTGGTGTATATGCCCGTGTCTGGCAGGCGTAAAAGTCGGGCCAATTAGTCCCGAAATTCGTGTAAAATTTGTGGGCCAACCATTTGCCGCAGAATGAGCCGGATGGTGCCATACGCTTCCGCGTTTCATGCAGCATAAACCTACTAGTTACGGCAGCAACTAGCTTGAGGCAGAGATTTGAACCGGCGACCTATGTTCGGTGTGTTAACGCTCGATATTCGGTCGCTGCCTCGGCGTCGGCACATTTTTTTTCCCCCTGTAGACCCTTTTCTCGTTGGAACTTCGTCATGGTGTCCATAGAAGTGAGTTGCACAGGTCTGATCTAAATTATCCGTTCAGTTGATTACATGCACATATTGATGGCGACACGAGCCCATGAATGAGAGAGACATCCGAATAAAAAATAAAAACAGCGTCTCTCAACGATCTTTGGTCCTTCAATAATATGTAAAATGCCACTGAATGTTCCCTTTAACTCAGTAGCCCATAGACATGGGCAAATGGCACAATAAAACGAAATTATGAACAGGAAAGAGCCCGGTATGAGGGATACGCGCTCGTTCATCAATTACGCAACCGTATCAAAAGGGGTTCGCCTCACGGAGGTCGTTATTTTCCATTTGTCCGCGATAAGACTAAGGGAAAACCCGTTGCCACACATCCGCACGCCCACCCGCGACGGGCTTCCGTAATAAAGGGGTGGGAAATCAATCAGAACGTCCCCGGCGAGGCACGCGACTCTGTGCTGAGCCCTGCGCCCGAACCGTGCGTGTTATGCGTGTTTCAAAGCCAGCAAAAATCCTCGGGGCTGATTGGAGCACCTCGCGCGGCACTGTGAAGGACAGACAGGCTGCGTACGGTGGGGAGCATACGGCGTCGCTAATTCCATGCAGCGTTAGCCGAGCTGCGCGTGGGAGGAAGTACGATTCCTGTCCACATTGTGGTGGCTATGGAGCAGGGTCAGCCTTTTTCAAAAGCACGAAGGTAATGGGTTCGCTTCAGGGTAACGCTTTATGGCACGTTGTGCATCGGCAGTGTTCCGAATGCCTTGGAGGTGAAGCGAACTCTCGCCATCTCCCCTCCAAATGTTATGACCTCGACGGGTGCTGCACAGGCACCAACACACCGCTTAGGAGGAAACTCTTTGAGCTCTTTTGACAAAGGATGTTCGTTTCTATACATATCGTAAAACAATCGTACCGCCCGATAGCGGAGCACGCTATCTTCAAGGAACTTCGGACGTGCAGAATCCCAATCCTGGAGCGGGCACTACACCGGTCTTCGGGACTAAAAAGCTTTCAAGCACTCAAGGCACCATGGATACTTACACGAGCTACCCTGAAGTTTCAGCGCCAGGGCTAGCTCTGGCAGCCAACCGATTGGACCGGAGGGTGCTGTGTGCCTTCCGCTGCCGTGCACGCAACTATCCAGAAACACGGAGTGCTCCGATCGGCGAGAAATCTCTCCCTCCCTTCCTAGCCGTGGCGAATACAGCGGGCGTTTGAAAGCCCTTCGCTCAGGCCGCCGCGCCACGAGAGCCCCTCCAACACCACCGGCATGCACGACATGCAAATCGCACCTCCCTCCTCGTGCGCCCCCTCGCGGCCATAAAATATTCATGAGCTTTTCGGGGATTCGATCTCCCCTAATAAGGAAGGCGCTGCGGCTGCCAGAAGCTGGCTCCTGGCACACCCCTGCCGAGCTGTCACATCCCGCATGCATCGCACAAGATGCATGGTATACGCAGCGAAAACTTGTGAACATGGAAGCGGACATGCAATTTCCTCTCGGTGTGCGACTCCGAAGGTGTCATCGCTCTATGTCGCACAACGATGTATCCTTGACGAGACGGGCAGCGACACAACGTGCTACCATTAGGTCCGATGTACTCCTTCCAAGACAGCCTCCAGACGAACGAGAGCAAGAAAGAAGTTTCGGCGTTGGAATATGACGCCACTGTCGACCGCGGCGTGACAGAACTGAAGGATCCGGCGAGACATTTCTAGCAAAATGCGGTCGGTGCAAGACCGAAAATTTGTGGCTTGGATCGGCCACCAGCGCCATCTGTCGCAACAATCCAGAACTTCAGACGGATTGCATATGAAAGATCCAGTCAGTGCCATATCGCACAATCTGCGCTGCGGAATTCCGTGGTGAAAGCGCTGTAGGGCTGTGGGGCCAGCAGGTTTATTACGCTTCCGAAGCTATTCGACAACGCAGAAAAGTTTCGGTTGCTTTGGAAGTGTACATCTTGCTGTCCAAGACGGGAACATCGCAGTGGTTAGCCAAGCAACAACATTCATTAGGTAAACTAATTAAAAAGTCTCGATAGATTGCTAACGAAAGACCGCTGAGGTAATATGTATTGTTCAGATGCTCATTATCAGAACACTGGGTATCCGCAAAGCCTCTATACTGGTAGCTTTGACATTTTTTAATGGACTTCGTAGGTACGGTAACATTGTGGTAAGTGAAATAATGTATGCGAGAAATTTATTGCGCCATTCAGAACCGCTTTTACAGCGACACCTGAACTCTCGAGTCATCCCCGACCGTGTACGCAAACTCCTTCCCTCGCGGCCTCGTGCTCTCGGTGACGCCGGTAGGTTGTTCCTTTTCTTTGCCGTGAGCCGGTCATGAACCATTTCAATTTCCCAGCTGTGTGGGATGCGAGCACGCGCGACAACTGGCGATCGACTGAAATAGCAGAGTGTAGGTGTCAGTTGCATTGTAAGAAGCCGCCGTTTTGTTATTCAGTGGACGCGAGGCAGCGAACTCTGACCAGGGTCACGGGACGTAAAATAGATGTCGCACACACGGTCACGTCAGCACCGCTTCATCTGATTCCACGCGAACCGTGCAGCAGAAGTGTGTCGACTGACCGACGTCTCTGCGAAAAATGGTGCGTTGCGCGTAGGCATACATGCTGCACACCTTTTGCCTGCGCTCATTTCACAGTATTGCAGATATGAAAGTATTACGGTTCCTTCAGCCAGCATCTGAAGTCGTTTGCATCCTACGGAGAAGTAGGAAACGCTTAAAACGCTGGGCAGTGTACTCACGTAACTAAAGAAACAGCACTATCAAGAGTTTCCGCTAAACGATGGCAGGTGGATCAAGAACGCCTCGCAATCGCTGGACATGAGAGTTGGTAGCTCGGTTGAGCAAGATGCGCTGATAATGAAGGTGCGAACATAGAAACAACTACGTCATATGCAGTGCTACACATATATTCCACAGCATTAAACTCGTCAACTGCTCATCCGTATACGGTCGTATGCATTGAAAGTGCCGTGTCACACGACCGCACCATATTTTAAGCAATCTCTACAGTGGAGGCAGATTCTTGGAGTTCGGCAATCAGGTTCTGTTTCGTGCTGCTTGCCTGCAGCTGCTTCGGTGTGCTCCCGACTACTTAGTTTTCTCGACAGCCTCCTCTTTGTTTTACTGGCGGCAGCCAGCTTTGAGGAATATTGAAAAAAAAATGAGTAACAAAGAAATGAAAACGATAAGTGTGGACTGCTTATAAAAAAAAACATATAGCGAAGCCAAGCTTAAGTTTGGCAGGTAATGTCCCAGTAATATGAGCACGCATGCCCCCTGTCCAGGCAGGAGTATTTTTTTTTCCGCGCGCTCTAAGCTTTCGCTCCCGGCAGCATACGACTACGTTTATAAGGATGCAACATCAAAACATCGATCATGTCACCATGGAGAATAACGGTCGAGTTCACCGGCTCGGACCTCAGCGTTGAAAGTGCGTTCGGCATGTTCAACATGTCACAAAAAAATGACAGGCCCCCACTGAGACATACGTCGTACCACGACGTGATCGCTGACATACGACATACATTTCGCGTGAAATCGCGCTTCACCATTGCCAACTGCCTGCTCGACGCAGCAGATGGGATCGACAAGTTCTTTTTTAAGCAGGATCGCTTTGCGAGAAAAGCTGTCAAGCTGCAATATTTCACACACGCACGACAAATGATAGATGGCGATCCGCCGCAGATTCAGCGCGAAGAGTTTGGGCTGGTACGAAAGCGCGCGAGAATGCTGCGGTGAAAGCTGCTGTGCGAAAGAGCAGCAATTCATAAACCACAGTCGCCTCACCCTTCCACCGCACGCCTGACCAAGACGGCCGTGGGCAAGCGTGCCAGTTTTAATGCGAGAGCATTATATGGTCCGTTAGCAACGAAACCCAGCGTCAGTGTCAAGAAAATGTGGTCCCAAACGCCCCACATGAAATCACCAAGACCCCATGACGTCAGTAATAAACCATAGGATAGTTAACAGTAGTAATAGGTAATAACAGAGATGTCTATGACGTTGATGATAGTGATAGGTGATGACCTCTATCACTACCACTACAGTGATACTGGTAGTTGATACTGTAATAATGTAAGACGATGCCATAAAACAAGATTACGTCACAATGTAATGTTATCATAATGTAAGATGGCGTGATTGCGCAAGATGACGCCATAGCACATGCATAGTAAATCGGTGACATTACGTCATCAATTACTTCATATTGTATGATATATGGTGTTGCACCACATCGTACGATGTGGCACGACCTAACACACCACATCATGCCATGTGGAATCTGTAGCATTCACAGCGTGTAAGCAGTCTTAAGTGCCACCCGTAACTTTTCATTTTTTAACCGGAGATGGCGCTCCCTGTCCGCAGCTGTAAGACCGCATACGGTGTTTTCGGAGCCTATACACAGAGCGCCGACTTCCAACTCTCTTGAAAAAAAAAGTAGTTTAAAAAAATTGCCAGGTGTTTACTTTCCACAGTGCAACGTATTAAACTCAGGAAAAGATTTCGCTGTGTCGCCATCTTTTGCTAATGCCTAAGACCTACAGTGAGCTTTAAGGCCTGCGGGCTTTGTGGTGACAAAGGCTACCACAACGAACGCACCTCTATTGAATCGACGCCTGACTGGATATGACGCTCTGCATCTGCAGGGAAGGGCTCCGTATATAACAGCTTTCGCTGTACAAAGATCAAGAAGTTGAAGAAAAAGTCTCCCGTTTTTCAGCGTTGCGAGGAAGAAGAGGAGGCTGTCAGGAGAGAAGAGGCGCTTGAACTCCTGCAGTATAGTTTCACCCAGTAGTAAAAATTGTGCTTGCAGTGAGTGCGATATCCGGTACAAGCGCGCACAGTAAGCACCCTTTAATAAGCACGATGCCGAAACAAGTTAGCCTGCCTCTCGCCAGTGCATTAATTCGCAAGTAGGGCAAGAAACACTAATTATTTTCCAGATCTATTCCTGTTACCCTACTGCTAGCGATAAAAGGTAATCAAATATGATAATAAAGAAAATCGGCAGATTGATTGAACGAAGTAATTCCCACACTGAGTGAACCTCACACATGCCCGTTCTGCCTACCACATGATTGCATTTTCAAAAATCTATTTATCCTCCTTACAACAAATAAGTGTTCAGGAGAGGCCTGGCGAATGTAGGTGCAATCATTGCATTTATTACGACAATACATTAATTGATTAATTCATGATCCCAAGAGACTCACAGCCAGTACTAGAACACCCCCGGGACTGGGCTCCCTCACGCATCTCGGTACTAGAGTCCAGTCTGGCCCTGAAAACTTCGCCATTCTCAATCTCCATCGTGCCTTCAATGGATCTCCTCATCTGATATTGGAGCCTTTAGTCGGACCGCAGCTGATAACCTTGGGCCTCAGTCAGGTTCAGCGTCAGTTGTGTTTTCAAAATGGGCACATTTCGTAAGGCAGCCCACGGCACCCCGTGAGCTTCCATTCAGTTCTGCCGCCCTCGCATACCCTTGTGTTACGAGAGGCCACGAGGTCGGTAATCCCGGATCCAGTATGATCGGACCAAACTTGTCCAGAAATTTTGACAGAATGAGGAAGAATAACAGGGAATTATAGAGTTATGAATGCGCAGTAACTACGCAGTTGTGGGAGATTTGCAGCCATGTTCTTCGCTATACTGCGATCGACAGCTTCGCACTGGAGCACAATTCTGAGCGCGAGCAACATATTTGGAGCGGCGTAGCCATGCACGTTCATTTTTTTGCCCCATTTTGCTCAGGCCTTTGTAGCTAGTAGCCATCACCTGATACCGACTTTCCTTATCGTAAATTTTGTTTATTTTCCCCGTTCGTGTCCCAGTTTAACCGAAGCGCTCAACTAAGGAGTGCGCGTGTCCACGTGCAGGCAAGCGGGCGACCCGCATAACCAAGGTCGCGCATCAGCAGCAACGACGGTTCCACCGGCGACGCCAACGGTCCATCGGCTCGGCAGGGGGTGCACAGTGGAAGAGCGGGGAGAAGAGGAAGAACGCAGGGCTGCATCCCGCGATTCGAGCCCGCCGCTGAATCGGAACCGTGACGCAACCCGAGCTCTCCGGTCTTCGCAGCACCTGCGGGAGCGGCGCAACAAAAAAGAAGTGTACACAGCAACGGCGACAAGCCCTGGAAACCTTCAGGCGAGCCCTTCCATTCGCTTCTTCCCTAAGCGGCCGGTGCATGAGCGGTGGGTGGTTAGTGAGGTACGAGGGGGAGACAGGTAGGGAGTGGCGGGGGGTCTGTTGGGGGCGCTTCTTCTGGCTCGGCGCGCTTCCCGCGGCGCGTGATGGGCGGCTTCGAGCGTGTCGTCTTCGCGGGAGGCGAGCCTGGTCGCCGTGCTCCTGCGGCGGTGTCCGCGCGCACGTGCGACCGCCGACTGCGTCGACGAGGCCGTTCGCGGGAGAAAACGTGTCCGGCCACGCGAGGCCCTTCTATTCGCGGTACGCGGCACCGGAGTGGACCGAAGGAACGGCCAGGGAGCAAGCAGCGAGCACGCGAGCCGTGGGGAGCCTTCGTCACCTTCATCCCCGCTGCTGCTGTAGCTGCTGCAGGAGCACGCGTGGCGTCCGGTGGCACTCGCTGGAATGCTGTTCGCTAGTCGACGAACCAGACTACGTGGAGAAAAAAACCGATGGGACGTTCAGCTGTGTAAAAATGACGTTGTAGTGCTCAAGTTGAGATGGCTGGTAGACATTTATTGGGGAACGAGAGTGCACTGTTGCTTGCCAAAGCTCCATTTCATTTTTGACTGAGGAAATTTGCTTTTCAGATTGCGCACCCGAATCCTTTTTTTTTATTGCTTTTGACAATCCTCGCACCGTGTTTCTCGTTTTTGATCATAAGCATTCATTCCGTCCTTTGCAAAAAAAGCACCCGTCGTGTATGCTCTCCCCTTCGTCTCTGTTTATTTCGCGCAGCTGCACTCATGATGGATGTTAAAAATAATTGAAAGAAAGTAAGCTCCGAACGAGTTAACAGAGCCATGAACCCGCCGACAAACTTGCCCGAAACGCGTACTATACCTGAAAAAAAAAAAGAAGCAATGCATGGAGACGACGAATGCAACTGGCCTCAGCAAACTTGCGAAGGTACTACAGCAGCACTGCGCTTGAGTTTCAGTGTTGCGACACTGACTTGATGTGTAGTCGCGATTTAAATGCTTTAGCGCTGAAAACAGGAGTATCCATCCTGCATATTCTTTGTACACAGTCATCAGCACACAGATTTGCTGAAGAAATTAAAACCGTGAAAAAACTTCAGAAACAACTGAGAAACAGTGCCTGACCAACAGTCTGACGAATAAATAAAATAAAGAAACGTATATAGAGAGCGATCAACAAATGCGGCACATGGACAAACGGCATAATAGCAGCCTCGTGTTTTCACCACATGACATATGATGCTGAGCGCAGAAACTGTTACAAAACTCTTCCGCCGCATAAGCTAGGCATTGAAAAACGGAATGAGCGTTTCGCTAAGGATCAGATTCTCGTCTCTTTTAACACTTTTATCTGGCAAAGCTTCACTGGTTGCTGTTAAAGCTAACATTTGTCATGTGCTCGTGCCTTTCCTGGCGTCCCGTGTAATTCCTTGCAGCATGTTGTGACGTCCTAAAGAGCTTATTTTATTGTGACGTCCAAAACAGCTTATTGCTTGCCGCTTGGCGGCGCTGCGTTCGAGCTCTGTGGCCGCTAAGGATAACCGCTAAGGAAAGCAGGGCGAGGTTGGGGGTTTGGCGAGCAGATGGCGAAACCAAGAACTGATAGCGGCAGCTTGTACAGTCTTTGTCAAAAGTTTAGAAACCTTGAGGTTTTCTCCTAAGCCGTGATGGGTGAATCTTAATGTATCGCCAGTATTTCAAATATCTTGAAGGTTAAATGAATTCTGGCTTTCGCCTCTCCGAAAGTTAGGACTTCAGCCTCTCTACACAAGTTAGAAGAAAGCTCTCTAGTCTGTTTATTTTGGACAAAGGCTCTACTTGCAGTTGTTGCAACCTCGTTATTACTATTAGCCACAGAATAATGGTATAGAAACTGTGTGCACTTACAAATTAACGACAACGCAGTTTTCAAGCCTTTAATTAACTCTCACTCACCTAATTCACTGAAACTTCTTTTAGAGAGAAAGCTCTACTTCCCGACCAAAGCCGCAAAAGGCAGGCCATCGCTGAAGCCTGACCTAAATACATAAACAAATCAAATTAATATTGCCGCGACTGGGTTTCGAACCCGCCATGGCGCGAACAGATCTTCGCTGGCCAGTACACGGGAGCGCTATGTTACTGTCGCAGCCGATGACGCCCCGTGGTAAATTGCAACACACTTTTGCGCTGGACACTACACATTGTCGTCTTCATCAAATTCCATCCACAGCGCAAAGACATCAGATCAGCTTAACTTCGATCAGAACTTAATTTGGGTCTAAAATCGTCGCCAGACGTGCCCACCACCCAGCAAAACAAAACCATCGTCCAATCAGGCTGAACACATGCTTTCGCACGTCCCCTCGGTTTAGATGTTTTAAAATACTACAAAATTTTTGGGGGCCTGTTGGTGCATTTTGCACACCAAATGAATTTCGTAAATCGAATTCGGCGTATTGTTATCAGTTTTTTTTTCTGTTTGAACTGGAAAGTGCAATGCCTTAATATATGTATATGCGACGCAAATAAAGACAACCAATAGCGTTTCTAAAACATAAAGCCACCTTTTCCCTCATGATCTTGATCTCAAAATTTCCAGCTCATTCTCTAGAAGTGATATAGAACGCTCACTCACCCGCGTGTCCATTTTCCGCACGATGTCGTTCGCTCTGTTAATCGTGTTACATGATCGCGGTTGCAGCAGATAACCAGCGACCTCTCGTAACATGGTCTCCACTTACCTTGCTGGCATATTTGACAATGCATGACAAGCTGCCCATCACCCGGTATTTCTTCAGAGCTCAGAGAGCCGGATATTTAGACACTGTTCCTATATCTCCCATGTTTGTTTCCTGCTATCTTATCATTGTCCTTTTATTTCTGAGACCGCACATCAGGCGCCTAAGGTAGCGGATGAAATTGCAGCTGCCGGCATTATCTTTTCCTTCCATTTCTTATTTTACAAATTGACCACTACTACTACTCCTCTCATGTGTGACTCGCTTAACTTTTCCGGCGCGTCAGCGGAATGTGGCACACAATACCTTGTGCGCATGCGACGACGTAATCTTGGTATTTCCTTGATCATTCTTCGCGTGTCTGTGCCGAATTTATTATTAGTCTTCATATTTTTCACAATTTTTCAGGTGCCGAGAAAACTTCATTAATTCTTACTCAATTTGCTATTTTCTTCAAGAAGAAATGCCGCATCGGTATCAGTGTCGAAGTCACGAGTTTGAACAGAGCGGCGGGGAAAAGTTGTTTAATTTTGATATCTTATTTTCTCAACAATAAAAGTGACTTTTACACTTGCTAAGCGTCTCTTTAACGGCCTACTATGTCCCAATCCAAAGAGCTGCACGTGGTCATCAAGGCAAGTCACAGTGAGAAGGTCTCGAGAAGAGGACAGCAGCAAGGAGAAGGAACAACATTCATAAGTAGGCTATTTAATGTATACACGGCCTCATAAAGATCTCTGATGCGAGGACTGTTATAATTAATGTGAAAAAAGAAACCTTGAAAGCTGCGAGAGCAAAAAATGTAGATAATGTATTACATCTTTTCTTCCAGATGTATTAAACACCATAGAATAACGCGGCATAAACGATATTAGTAGAGCTATATAACTTTCTGGAAAGGCAGTTTATTTTTTATTTATTTACATAATTATTTATGTCGCATATTTTCCAGGCCCAAAGGCATTACAAAAAGGAGTGGTAAGGCACATAAAATACAAAGCGCATGTTATGCAATATCGTTTTACGGAACGGCAGAAAATACAATAGTCTTGAAATTGTAGATGTCAGAAATGGTATAACGATGGAGAGAGGAAGGTAATTCCAGTATGCGCTCGTTTTGGGAATAAATGAATTATGAAACAATTTTGTTAACAGCAACTTTAAACATATGGTCCGAACGGGACGGTATGTATGATGGGCGAGCAAAAAGATGATCGTTTAATACAAGGTTGTGATGATACATTCTAAGGAAAAGACAAAGTCGAAAACATTTACGGCGTGAATTAAGAAAGGTCAGGCAGGGCAAGGGTGGTTTTCATGTAAGTAATGATGGCGTGACGGCAGGTTCTGGACAAGTGGTGGTCCACATATGGGTTTGGATGACCACCCCTTGCTGCTGCTTGCTTCAAAATGCAAATATGAAACTCTTCGAGAGGAAGGACAAATAGCCAAGAGCGAGCGGAGGGAAGGAAGAAAGAAGAGAGAAAAAAGGCGGCACAGGACGAATGCGCGGCCACACTCGGATGCGCTTAAACGCACTGCGGCACCTTTTGTCCCCTTCGTTTCCAAGGTTGGCGAGCGGGAGTTCCTCAGCGTGCATTATGTTCGGCCCTGTGCCTCGGTCGCGTGCGCAGAGTGTTGTTTTCCTGGTGTGCTGCATCTTTCGCTCTTTCTCCGTTTTGCGCTCTCTTCTTACAGCTGCTGCTGTCCTCAAGAAATCAAGGTGTCCGTTCGCGACGTTAACGTCTCCCTTAAGCTCTCAGTTAGTCAGCTTAACCGAGCTCAGGAAGTGCATATGGATATGTTTGAGGAAGCACTGAAGAACGCATATAGCTTGAAGGACCAAGGTTATATGAAGGAGAAGTTTCACGTGAAAGGCTTCTCACATTTAAAGGCCACCGGTATGCTACTGGGCGGTGCAGAGGCAGACATGATTATTAAGCAGTTTTTTAATATGTGTCTGTTACAAGCACAGTGTAATACGACCTGAACAGGTGTAACTTGAACAATCTTTTCAATTAAACGAACCTTTTAAACATGCACCACCCCTCTTCCAACAGCCGATTTCGGTGTAGGGAACATTTTGAAAAGCATTAATGGACCGCTTCAGGTCGGATTGGGTCGTTTCGGCATACACTGAGATCTTTTCGTGCGCGAAACTTCGGACACTGCAAATCTAAAAATGTGCCCATCATGGCCCTTTTCTGTGGCGTACTTCGACTTCCAAAACAACAGAATTCAAGTAATTTTTGAGGTTCGGAGTTCATCCCCATCCTGATCCTGGAGCTTCGGCGCATGCGGGAGCCGTGGTCGTCGGCCGTGAGTTCTTGGCCTGCGTCGCCCGGCCGTGCTCCAGCCTTTCAGACCCGAACCGATCCCGCCGTTGTTCCCCCGCCCCGTCCACCGCCCAGACCACTCAACACGACAAACTGAACCTGAGGCAAGGACCCGACCGGCCAACCCCACCGACCCGAGACGCTGTCCACACGTGACGTCACCGTTCCCTTGCCCATGGCGTTCGACGCGTCCTAGGGCCTCGGCTGTCGGCTCCTGGCGACCAGCGGCCTGCAAGCTTCGCGGACCAGGAATCATTCGGCCTTCTCCTTCATCGTGGCGGCCAGCACCTCACCCCTTTCTCGTTCCTGTCCAACCATCCTCTTAAGCGCGTAACCACTTCGCGCGTCTCTTTGTCACCGATCGGGACGATCGCTCGGTGGCCCCGGATAGTGTCAAGAGGAAGACGAAGCTGGCAGTTGTGTGGAACGGAGCGATCGCGCTAGGCTAGCGGCCATTAAATCATCTCATTGCCATCAGTCAATCCGTCTCATTTTTCGGCTGGCCATCAAGTAACAATATTGTTTGTTTCACGCCACGCAGTCAGCTTGGAGCTTATGTGTAGACTAGTGCAGTGACCAGCGCGCTCGGCTATCCTGGAACGTGAAGTAGTTGAGCAAGACCATGTTTTTGAAGAAAATGCGACTACAGTTGAAGCAACAGAGGCACTGCTATGCCCTATAGAAATTGAGAGCCTCTGCGCTGTGCTTGTTTTTAAAAGACGCCTATAAAAGCCGAGATGAACTCATCCAGTTCACAAAGCTGCAATGGTGAATCTAAAAGGTCTGCACGAAAATGTTTTTTAAAACCGAAAATGTGAAGTACACAGTACATGCGTGGAATTTCCAGCATTACAAAATAAATGCCATCGGAACCTTTTTTAGATGCTTGAAATATAATACAGTCAGTCAAATTAGTGGCTACGCGCTCATTTAAACTCAATGAACTTGCCCTCGACGAAAATTTCCTCAAGGCCTAATGAAGTTTATTGAAGGGGTACTTCTGTTCAAAGGGCAAATTTTGAAAAATTACACGTGGTGGGAGACCACGGAGAGCACTCCAACCGACGATTGGCTGACGACACTTTTCTGCCAGATCATTTACACTGCATGATTAAGGACGTAAGCGAGCAAAATAAACGGGTGGATTTTAAGATTAATACCACGTAAACAGAAGCTATGATTGAGTTTACCTAAGCCAGAATTTACTGTAGGAAAACTACATCGAACTATAGCGAGGTCCTCATAATGATATTTATATTCAAGTAGCATGTGTGATCTTGTACCGAGGCCAAGGGGGGACGGTTGATGAGTGTTATGAGAAAGAAATAATGAGAATTGGTCGAGTCTGTTTGGCATGCAATCCAGTTATGAAAATAGCCTTACCAGCATTCATGTTAGCCTCTCTTTGACCCGCGTTAACATTCATAGCACAACAAACAAGCCGGGACATAATAGAAAAGAATGGTACACAACCATTATTAATAGTGCAGAGGTCGTTAATGATCTAGAGGCACCGTGTGTTGCATGCTGCAGTTTACAACGCAATGCTGAAAATTAATTTGTGGCCTTTTACCTCCCTGCGTAAAAGAAGAATTAGCGTAAGCGATGTCCGTGTGTAAAAGCCCCCTATTGTATCCATAACGGAGAAAAAAAGCGGGAATACTGCACACTAATGACCCGGTTAACATCCAACTACGTTTACTTGGCTCATACCTTCAACTTATGCGCATTCTACTGCAAGATCAAACTTCGAGGAAAGAGAGATGTCGCCATTTCTATGGGCGCCTGTCCGCATGCGCACGATGAGACTCGGACATGCCGCTGTTCAGCTAGGTCGATCCAAAGAACACAGAGCGCGTTGAGCAACGCACTGCGGAAACAAACTAGACACAGTTCCGGAGACTTCCCCGGGTGGGCAGGGCGGCAAAGCAGTAAAGACAAACCTCCGGAAGCTCTGCGAATGGAAAGGGTCTCTGCGACCCTCCTGGACGGCCGTCGCTATTGTCTCCACCGAGGTCTGGAAGGCTGCGCGCGAGAAACAAAGACGTCCCCGGGGAGACGGCGGTGGGCCCTTCTGCCCCCGGCACACGACGTCGTTGCTGCTGCGGCGATGGCCTCCTGCCCTGCCGCGGTGCATTTGCTGATTGAAAAGAGAGAGGGTGAGGGTGCCATCCCGCACCCCCTCATTCGTCTCCCCTTTTGGAGACGTGTGTCTTCGGACACTGTGCCTCTTTGATCGATCGCGAGGATACAAGGAGAGAAAACGGGTGCCGCCCTTCTTCCCTTTGCGACTGGAAGGTCTGCGACATCCGAGAGTAGCAGTAACTCGGAGTATACTTCTCTTCTCCTGGGTCTGGCGGGGCATACAGTGGCCGGGTTGTTTTGGCGCGAGAAGGGAGCCGCCTTCCCAACAGCTTTTCCGCTATTTCGTTAAGTCCTCGCTGAGCAAATCCATCGCTTTATTTCTTCTCTTGCTTTTTTTTAAGAGAACGCACGCGCGCCGTCCAGACTAAACGACGCAACGTGCTCTGCAAGAAAACGTCCTCGGAGAAGAGAATCCCGCTGTATGGAGCTTGCGTTGCTGTCATGCACTGTTTGCGCATGCAAAGCTGAGAGGAACCGCATGTCCGGGATTCGCGACCGATCGTAGCCGGATTCAGCACTCTCTTCTGAAGTAGTGTACGTCTTAGTGTTCGCTAACGCCGGCAGATGGCGAATGGGTTCAGAAGATAGAGGACGATGCTGTTAGAAAGTTTCGTCCGTTTATTTTTTTACTTGCCGTAGAGCTTGCTTTGGAGAATGTGGTAGCAGTAAACCAGCAAACAGCTCAATACGAACCAGGATGTCATGCGCGCACGTATGCCACGTTTTATTCTCCAATGACGCGACGCAGTTCTGCTTTGTTCAGCCAGTAGACAGGGCGATGCCGCTAAGATGTGGGGAGTTCTTTCAGGTCGAATTGTGGGTGGCGCATGCAGTTATGAGGAAAGGAAAGTAGCAGGAACCGTCTAGCTCATGGAGAGTGCTTGAACTGCACTACTAGGGAAGTGATGAAAGAGGAGGGTAAAAAGAGCAAGAGTGAAAGTGTCGCCGTAGTCGTTTGGCTCGGGTAAAATTAAATGCGTGCATTCGCTTCCTTTGTTGGTTGCCTTTACTTTCTTCCACGTATTATTTCAGTGATGTTCATTTGTTCTAGTCGTACGGCATACACTTGAAGATGAAAAAATAAACAAAGCGCACAACCATTGAAAAATAAAGACGTTTACATTGATACCAGGACTCTTACTAAGCCACTGATGACGCGGAAACACGCATCGGCGTTGCGGCATGGCGCGGCGAGTGCATGTCACTGTCTTTACTGGTCCTTTCTGGTTTTCCCGTAGCTTTACTACGTGACATCATCTTCCTTAACTCTGTCTCACAAAGCGAACTCTGCTATCACTATCTTGAATTCGCTGGAGTTCATACATCTCAGTGTGAACGTACGCAAGCATAATTACGGTCCTGAAATTCGTTTTTGTGTTTCTTCATCAAATGGCTTCTACGCTGTCGTGATTTATCTGCCGTGACCCAGTGGGGCAACACTGGCCATCTGCAAGCCTTCTTAGGCAAAGTGAGGTAAAGATTCATCTGTGTGCTATTGATTCAACAAATTTTGTATTAATGCAGAAGCAGGTAATCAAGAGTCTAGACTTTCTTAATATTTTTCTACGGCACACATGTCACGCTGACGTACGCTGGTGGGAATATAGCGACGATAATGAAGATCTTACCACCTAAACTTCAAGCAATATGCCAAACTAAAACGAGGGCCACATGCAGGTTCGAGCGGTATCTATTCACGGCATTTATACGAGTTGAAATAATATTGCTCGTAACGATAATGTAGAAAGAAAGGACAGAGTCGGAATATGAGGGCAGTTGCTTTTTCAGCGGACTCGCTTTGAACAAAACACCTTCATGCTAGTTAGTTTCACCTTATTTTCACATTACTTTAACCTGCGAATAATTATTTCTTGTTGTTTATTTCCCCCTCGAATTCATCTGTTGGCTTCCATTGATTGTGCATATCGCATAAATGCGTGCTTGCAACTGCAGACATCGGGGCGTGGATCAAACTGCAGCTAAAAGAAGACGCTTCCATGAAACGAGGAACAAGTTGCGCGAAAAACTAGCATGAAAACAAAGAAATGGATGGAAGCGCAAAAACGTGCAAAGTGAGAAAGGGCGAGACATACAGAGACATTAGAGGCGCGAAAACGTTCCGACGAATGGCGTTCCCACGACCGTGTAAGTGCGCCGCGGAGGTGTCGGGCGTAAAGCACTTCTTTTTCCGCAGCATCATCGTTTCGCATTTCCCCCACTGGCGGCGAGGAATTAATAACCGTAAAGCGCCGGGCGACAGGGCTCCAGGGCGAAACCCCTTTTCGACGTGCAGCCGCCGCCAGCGCCGCAGACCCCAGGGGGCGCACCGAGACGAAGCTTTTGCGTGCCGCTTCTGCGCCCGTATTTTTGCGTCCGTGTAAAGTTAGGCGGCGCTGCCGAGCAGGGCGCTTGATTTACGGCCGTGGTGTGGCGCTGCGGGCGCCAATATGGCCGCCGCCGGCACGGCAGTCGGTTTCTCCAATAAGGCTCGTATATCAGGGCCGAAGCAAGTATTTAGGGAGGGATGGCGAGTCCGCTTTTTGAAGCGGCCGACGCGTACATCGCAGGCACCTCGCGCGGCCGCCGTTATGACGCTCCTTCCCTTCACCGCACCCTTGCTTCGCTGGTTCAGGCGCCGCTCGTGTGGGACAGTGGGCGCGCGTGACACGCCCGAAACACAGAGATGCGACTGAGGAAGAAGTGGAAACCGCTGTAGCTTCGGGGAAGAAAGCCTATTTCACTTCCTCCACCAGAGAAACACACTCGAACGAAACGCGCTGGTAATCTAAATATCCACGCCCGACTCAAAGAATCAAGTGAGGAAACATGCGAAAATGTGTTTAATGATGCTCCTATCGCTATGCCTAATGTTAATGTGAAAGCAGTACTAATCCCATCACAAGAAAAGCCGGCGGCGTGATTTTGTGTGAGTGCGTGTGTGTGTATTTGCAGATGACAGAAAATCCCGGCAATGGCAAGAAGCATAGGGCGACGTATACAATTGACTTCATGAGCCACACAACATGCTGAGCACCGCCACTTCAGACAATGCTATACATGTCGCTCATCTATATATACCTGCCGCTGGCCGACCTCCATGTGGCGCCAGTTTTCCCCACAACATACGTACCGAAATTGTGGCGGAACTGTTTTTCGTACAGCGTTGGTGGTCGGGGAGGGGGGGGGGGGGGCGAGGCCGCGGGGGGCGGGGGGGGGGGGGTTGGAGTATTATAAGATTTCTTGTTGCATATATCTTACACGTGCTAGTCAAGTTGGAGGCTAGCTTGCGACAGGCATTCGAACCGACGACATATGCACCTTCAATTGTATGTGTTCTCGACTTTTTACCGTTTCCTTAAGGAGCGGTTGAGGTGTCCACCGAGATGTTAGACAGTTACTCCGCCATTTCGTTTTCTGAAAAAACTTTTCGTATCAAGATTGTTATGCAACCGTTCATCGTAGAGCGTTCCGGAGTGTGTCATACGCGTGCTTGAGTGTGGGTGGTGTCGATGCACCCAGGCACAGTAATGCTTTCGCATTCCCACACGTAAGCAGTCATGGGAGTCTCTGCCGATTTTTTTTATTTTACGAAAATAAATATAATTCGGATGCGTAATTAAGCTTAGCTATGAAATCTTCTTGTTCAACATCTTCATTCCCTTCCGACACAGGCTACGTGTTGCACTACTGCTTCCAGTTTTCTCAGAATGCCGGCTCGTGGTCCAGTCTACTCACCATGTGATCAAAGGAGATGACGTCGCGACAAGCATCGTATTGGAGCGGTACTTGTCTAGAGCCATAGCATAACACTGACGTGGTTTTCTTCTGAGCTGACCAGGTGTACTTTAGGTGAACTGTATTTTTGTCATTTGCAGAAGTTTTTCTCTCCTTCCTTATTCGTACACTGTTCCGAATTCATGCTCACTATTGAGTCAACTGTTCACTTTTATGCCAGCCTTGCTGCCTTATGCGAGATGCCCCTGTGCGAAAGCCGTCATCGTTGCAGTCTTCATAATCATGAGCCAAACTACGCTCACTGCAAGACTATAAGGTCTGTCCTGTTGACCTATTGTTGACCTCCATTTAACCACTCGTTCGCAAACGAAACCTCCCGGCTCTTGTCCCTGTGGACGCAATTTTATAGAAGCGCGTCGGTCGCGGATGAACCAAAGTTTGAATTGGGAGCGCGCTGGTCAAAACAGTGATTGCCTGTCCAGCCAAGAGGGTTCTACAAAACAACGCGTTAGCACCCCAGCAGTCCGCAACACCACAAAGATGAACTCTGCCTCCACATTTATTAGCTTCCTAAGGACAATCTAAGTTAATCCTCATGCGCTTAACAAATAAGGCAAAAAAGAATATCTGCTGCTAGAAGTCTGTTTCTGAAGTGGCATCACGAAAGCCATGCCGCATAAGCCCTGTTCGAAAGACGGCTCACCAAGACTGGTTCACAATATTCACTGTTTAAAGCAGATTTAGGTTGAAGGAAAAAAACACGAACACATATCTTTCATGAATTTTGGCCCTCACTTCCAAACAATGTGCGGCCAAGAAATCTACAGCGGAAGGCATGATAAGATCTTTGTTCATCTGGTTCCCTGTAGCGCTATCCGTCGACGGCAGCATGCATTTTCGGCTATAAAAACTTTGTTTGCTTCAAAAGGCAGAATGGTACAGACAGTCTGTAGCGTGTCACAGATTTATTCGGTGTGAACAAAGACTCAAAGTGAGCAGAGCAAAGCCGGGCAAATTAAAACACGCTTATAAATAATTATCACCGAAACATTCTCAAGGTGTCGGTACCCACTGAGTCATTGTACTCTAAATTATCATAGCAAATGGTTAAATGCTTCCATAACTTTGAGCTTGGTGGACGATTACATACACAGTGACAAGTTAACAATTCTGTTGTGTATTTAACTTGTGCCGACACGGCTACCGATAATTTGTTCAATATATTGGACAACGGAGTCGAAGGCGCGGCAGCCACTGAAAGAGATTCAGGCTGTAAAATCCCTTTTGGACACTTTTAAAATTTGCACTTCTATCAGGTGAGTATGGTTGGACTTGAGGCGTTTTTCTCGTCTTCATGAGCTCTTAGAAAGGAGGGCATCAGAACAAGCGCATTTTACGGTCATGGCAAGAAAAGTAAACCGATGACCCCGCGTTATAAAAACCAGGCACTATAGGACATTTTAAGTAATTATTAACATTTCGTAACGACGCAACAAGACCCACATAAGCGCAGATTGCAGCGCAGAGGTGCTCTAATCTTTGTGTTCCTGAAATTTTAAGATTATTTGCGTATTGAACACTTTTCATCACCCAGACAAGGGTTCGAAACGCAGCAATATAAATTTCAATCATGTTTTGGAAGCCAAACAATTGTATCATAGAGTGTTTAAAAAAATTAGGGGCGCAGTTTAGACTCCTGTCTCAGGAGAGTATATGTAGCGCCGCTTGCGATAAGCTGCAGCGTTTAGCAAAGCAGCGGCCACGCATGACCAGTGTCCCTTTCTGATGATGTTCATGACGGCTAATGACCATCGATCATGACTTCCGTCCGTAGCTTGAGTACGGCAGACAGGAACATCACTAGCGGCGCGTTCCGATGCGCATCGGCCGACACGAGAGAGGACACGAGCCGCTCGCGGCGTCCTTCGTCCCGCGCGGTGCGACGACGCACTCCGGCGCGCCTTTGTCCGCCCCTGTTGACGTCGTCGTTCGGGGCCACGTCGGAGGCTGGCTGTGCTTGCCTCGCGCGGGGGCTTTTTCACATGGAAATGAGCCTGGCCTCTCCCACCCCCTCTTTTACGTCCGCTCTGATGCTGCCTCTATGCCTAGACTTTGTGTGAGCCGCGTCTGCTCGACTACTCGGGCGGTTGCAGTCAGTGCCTTCCTTCCTGCCCGGCTTGGCTCGCCTAAAGCTGGGCCCCTTCGCCTACAGTGGTCGGAAACAACCACAAGGAGTACGGATGGGGGTGGCGGGGGTGCTACAGTGCAGGCCAGATTAGAATTGCAGTGGTCTGTTGGCAGTTAGACAAGCTCTGTCGTTAAATAAAAAGAAATGTTCCTCCTACCACTAACCAGCAAGTCTAGAGTCCAATACTTCGAGCGATTTGCCTCTGCTCACCGGCATGGGTAACCGACTGGATTCCAAGAGAAGTCAAGTGTATACCAGGGGGCAACAGAAAGTTAGGTGGTCAGGTGAGATCATGAAGTTTGCAAGGGTACGGTGGCCGCAGCTGGCAAAGGACCGGGTTTATTGGAGAGACATGGGAGAAGCCTTTGGCCTGCAGTACTGGGCATAGTCACGCTGATGGTGATGACCGTGAATTCGTGAATTCTGGGTACGCGATGCGAGTAACGTGACACAATGGCACGTTCCATTTCCTAAAGTGGCACAGGAAGAAATAGCTATTGTCACGAAAGCAAGATCACATTAAAAGGAAATGATGCACATATGCCGCAACAGCGCCGTTAATGCGCAGCGCTGACGTGGCATGGCGCATCCTGTGCAGCCAAACCGTCGTGTACGCGGTATTGGTGCCGCAACGATAAGCGAGCAGCTCTCTCTCTCTCTCTCTCTCTCGAGAAACCCAGTGCAACGGAAGGAATGCGTGGATGCGGCCAAAGTATAGAAAAGGGTGCACCACCCTCAGCGACGCCTGCGGATCTCCTTGCCCAAGAAAATTTACTGCATATTCCAAAAGAAGAGAGTTGAGTTGAGTTGAGTGGTTTAAACTACCGGTGGGATTAGCCTTGCAGTTGCTGCCGGCAACTGCTCCACCGTAGCGACACTTAAATAGAAATCACAGAAACACTGTCCGCAAAAACCCAAAGAGACACTCCTGGGGTCACCATGTGGAGGCCAAATCCGTGTCCTGCAGGTAAAGTAGAAGAAGGCGAGAAGCATCCCTTCTACTCGACTGGCTCCCGCGCGGGAAAACAATGTCCTGAAGATAACTGTGAGGAACTCCTGCCTTCTTGAGGGATCCGAATAACACAGCCCGTTCCGCGTTGTACAAAGTACAGCACAAGAGGTAATGTTCTATCTCACCACACACACCACACGTTGAACACAATGGTGACAACGCTAGGCCAGTCTTATACATCCACGCCGGCGTACGAGCAGAATCCGTGCGAACGCGGTGCAGCAAAGTGGCTTGGTACCTTTTGAGACCCTTGGTCACACATGGCTGATGAGGAGAGCTCCACAAAGAACTGAAGTGGCAGAACACCACATCTCTGAACATTTGCTTGACTTCATGAGGGACTCTATGCACTGGAATCCCGGAGAGAGCTGTATGGGCGAGGTTGTCTGCTATCTCGTTCCCTAAGACACCTATGTGCGAGGGCACCCATTGAAAACGTATAGAGAAGCCTTTGCTATGTAGATTCTGCACCAAACGTAGGGATCTAAGACTCAAGGCATCAGAGGGGAACCCGTACACTAACCTTTGAAGGGCAGATTTTGAGTCCGTAATTATGGCAGTAGGTTGAGGTGTACAACACCGTAGCTTCTTTAGAGCTGCCTCAATGGCAACGCTTTCGGCCATTGTGGAGGACACGACTTTAGTAAAACGAACAGACCAATCATACTTGAAAGACGGAATATGAAAAGCAGCTGCACTAGATCCTCTGACCTTGTCCACAGAGCCGTCTGTAAAAATTTGAAGATGACTGGCATATTCGGTTTCAAGATGTTCCAGTACGAGCGAACGCATTGCCGCTAAAGGAGAATTCCGCTTAGCGCGAACGTGGGGAATTGTGAATGAACAATCGAGGCTCGGAAAGGACCAAGGTGGCTTCAACGTCTTAGGTCGATCTCGAAGGTCGAGACCCAGAGAACGAAGAGTCTTTAAAGCCAAGTACGCCCGGGACTCAGATCTCTTTCGAAGGCGCTGTAGAAGCGCTCTCCCGGCAACAGTCTCTCTGAGGCGGCCAATTTGCAGCAAAAGTCTTTGTGAAGCGGCTAGCCGAAGAGGTTTCGATTGAGACTCATACAGTACTGCATTGTTTGGAGCAGCCTGCGGAACGCCGAGAGCCCTCCTTAGTCCCATTCTGTGCAAAACCTCAAGGCGTTCCAGCTGCGATACCGAGGGGGAAATTAAAGGGAGCAGGTACATTATGCGACTTGTCACCAGGGCATCGTGAAGCCTGATCATTGAAGCAGGATGGTTTCCCCATTGCTCACTAGCAACTCTACGAAGCACATTGAGACGCGAAGATAGTGAAGCCACAATCGAGTCCACAGCTCGTCGCCACTGTGGACGTGAGTCAATAGTGACGCCCAAAAAAAGGAAGTGGTTAACCTGACGAAGGCAAGACTGATCAAGAAGAGAAGAGAAAAGAAGAGAGTTCGCAAGGCAGATGGTAGATTATATGCTCCTCTTCGTCGTGCTGCCATTTGTTTTTCGCCATCCCTCATTTCTCGCGTCCATATAGACTTCACGCCTAACTCTCTTTGTTTTTGTGTCGCTGCATGAAAAACGCAAATAGCTATGTTCATATAATAAATTTATGCCGTCTACCCGCTGCTCGGCAGGCAACATGGTTCACTCCGCCGCCTCGCGCCAACCTTCGGTACTAACCAATGTGTGGCTGAAGCTCACGAGCGAAGAAACCGTAGCTCGGAAGGGGCTGCAGATGAACACATACCCGCACCTCAGCCTCTTGCACCGCATACGCCCCGAATCATACCCATACACATGCTCGCTATGCATATCAGGAACGCCCCACACTGTCTCAGACTATACGTAGGCTTGCCAAAGCATGCAGGTAGCTTCGATAATCTCAAACCCAAAGCCTGAGCGGTGGTAGGCCGCGCTGTCCAGTTCAAGCTCAGAGGACTAAAGACGGCTGACTCACCGGGGGCAGCAAATAGTTAAAGCAGTAGGAGCCCTGTATTAAGAGCCCTTCCCAGTTCAGGATGTGTAGAACTCTTTAATGAATATAATGTTTTCATCATCATCATCATCATCTGAATATACTTCGTATTTTTTCTTTTTGAAGCCAGAACTCATGTCTATTACCTCAACACATGATACACTAGGGGCGTTCAGTAAGCAATTGGCCAAAGTATGACGAAAATAACTAAAGGAAGTGCATTTTTTCGTCTATGTTGCGTTACCCTCTCGATAAGCGCCTGCTCTATGCATCTTTTTTTTTGTTTACGAGCATCATGTACCGCTTCTGTAACAGCTAGCATGACCCAACACACAGTCTGAAAAGGTACGCGTGGACCTGAGGCTCAGCCGCCCGAACGCGGCCATCGTGGTTTGCCTGCCGTTTGTGCCTGGACTGTGGTTGCGGCTTCGCAGGCGTGCACTTCCTGATTCTGGCACCGATGTCGCATTCTGGCAGCATCCTACTGCCGTTGACGTTTCACGGGCGTGCATCCCAGGGGCTAATCGTTGTCATCGCGTGTGCTCGAGCTCGCGACGATGTCTTCAAAGTGCTCCCGAGAACTGCCTCTAGCGACCTACCTTCTCTACCGTGGTTGCGAGCGAATGTGGGAGGCGCGATCACGATCAATGTGCCACATACCATGCACATCGCAATCATAATTAAATCGGGTGTTCAACCTCGTAAAACGACTCGTCTTGCCTTATACAGCTAGTATTGACGCAGTTAAACGCACCTGCCTTAAAAAGTGCAAAAGATAAATGATCCTTGGATGTGGCTAAAGTAGCAGGCCGGATTGCTCGGCATCCAGGATTTCAATTAAAAGCGAAGTAAGAGAAAATGATTGAAACAATACTTTTGTTTTGGAGTTAAGCGCCAGAAAGCGCAAAGCTGTTTCAGAGTCGGCCACCAAAGTTCATAACCAAGAAATTTGAACTACGTCTCTGGATATTTATGTTGGGTTGGGCACTATAAATGAGCTCTAAAAATGTTTATTTAGGTAGCCCTATGAAAGAAAAAAAAGACGAAATTGAGGGGGAGAACGGCGAACCTTTCGTACACTTTTCACCCTCTATAAACCTGCACAGATAATTCAGCTTTCTTTCCTCAAATGTATGTCTTACCTGTTAGGAACAATTTCTTCATTTTTTAACACTGGACAAAATCCTGAATAATTTTCCATCGTGGGCCTGTGCCATTTCTGGAGAGGAGAGCATCAGCAATGACACGCTTCAAACGCAGTACCTTCCTCCTCGACGTGACCGACTAACCGAATGGTCCGCATGCGAACTAAGCCCCATACTAAAGCCCATGCGAACTTAACAAAAATGACAGCATCAGATATAAATAATTTGTTACTCAAAATGCAGTCACTACATCGGGCATTGTTTAATAAAAACGGCAGTTGTTATGAACAAAGCACTGGAGGCTGACATCATAATGTCAATCACAGCGATTTCCGAAAACACTGCCTGAACTCACGCTCATTTCAGGATAACTGAAAGCCTCCGCTGAGAATAGCAAGTAGCGACAGCTAATCGCGATTTTCATGAAATGAACGCCATGCTGCGGCGGCACCGTGAACTGGTCTACGCTCTTAAAAAAAAAAGGTAAAAAGGCAGTGAATGCAGGATTCACTATGACTGCGTTTTATTACGTTTTTTACTAACTGCTTATAGTACCCTCTTCAAGGCAGTTAGTAAAAGTAAGCCCTTCCTACCATTTTACCACCTACGTTCCTTAATTAGTACCTTGTTGGTAACCGCTCATTTACCCTAAAATAAAGTCATACTACAGAACTTCTACATACTGCTGAGTGAGTAAAATCATTTTTGCAATTAAGCACCTCTACAGCGTCGTGTGGTTAGGTAGATTGACCAATGTCTGCAATGGAAACTTCATGATTAAGGCTGCTATCTCAGCTCAATGGCGTAGAGACACTAGCTCGTAACTGAGAGTCAGATTTATGGAGATTGACGCTCATGCGGAGTGTGCGTCTTTTCTATCCTATCTTTCTATCATATCTACTTTCAGAATGTGGTAGCGATTGTGGCTCAGCTTGAGCCAGTGGGCAGGCCTGTGCACTTTCCCTTTCATTCTTCCTGTCAGCAGCACCGGAGTGCGCATGTCACGCTTGTGCGACCCTTCCTTATTTGTGCTTTCCTTGCATTCTGAACCCCTGTGTGTACCCCGTGTTTGATGCCATCATTTCGCTTAATTTGTTCATGCAATGCGCAATGTGTCTAAACCTGAGTGTATGATTTACGGCCAGAATTATATGGTAGCTCTGTCTGGTGTCAGGAATTAGTAAATTCGAACACAGTGCTTTTATATTTTTCCAGTATGTTCAAATTTAACAATCCGCGCCAGCACACCGTTCGAAAAACGTGTAGTATGATATGCGAAAATAGATTCTATCTTTTTTCTATGTAACTACTACTAGTTTTTTTTTTCCTGGATGCCGAGCTGTTCACTAGATTCTTGAGGTAGTAAGTTCCACTAGTTCTACTTTTACTGCCCACAGTTACTAAGAAGGTAGTGAACTGTGTTACCAGTAGCTATTTACTAGTTACTGAATGAATTGGTCAAATGTTTAGGGGAAACCCCTAAGGTGGAGTAAATTTTTAATAAGGGAGTACTTACTCACTGGCATCCAGCCAAGCGCAGCCATACGGCTACAAAGGAAAGCTAACCAGCTTTCCCAGAAACTGCGCTGTTAAAGAAAAATTCATCCTGGTCCGGGGTTCGAACCCGGGATCAGAGCTTCAGTGGAGCAGTCGCTCTACCAAATGAGCTAACCGGGACGCAAGATTATGGTAAGGCGAGAGAGAATTAATAACTCGAAGTGGAAACAGTGTTGGTCAAATGTTGAGGAGAAGCCCCCAAGGTGGAGTAAATTTGTAATAAGGAAGTAATTACTCATTGGCATCCACCCAAGCGCAGCAATACAACAAAAGAAACCTAAACAGCTTTCTGAGAAACTTCGCAGTTAAATAGAAATTCACCCTGGTCCGTGGTTCGAACCCGGGACCACAGCGACTGCTCCGGTGAAACGGTGGTCCCGGGTTCAAACCCCGGGCAAGGACGAATTTTTCTTCAACTGCGAAGTTTCTGAGAAAGCTGTTTAGCCTTCATTTGTAGCCGTATGACTGCGCTTGGGTGGGTGCCAATGAGTAATTACTCCCTTATTACTTAGTGAATTCTCCGACCTTTTTCTTAAGGGTGCACCCTTGTCATACAATCTTCTCGAAGGCTCTCGAACCGATAGTCTGACGACTCAGAGGGTGCTTGGGCGCCGCTACACAAGCGGCTCCGATGGCCATCGAGTCAATAGTACATCTAGTCAGCGGAGCGGCTTGGAAGGCGACCGAGATTTCGAGGACCTTCGAGCGGCCTTCGAGACCAGAACGCCGTCCCATCGCCTTCAGTTTTTTCCTGTTTTACGACATTATAATGAAAGCACTGTTGCTTTTTTGGTGACGGTGATGGAAGTGGACGCTGTTGAGCTTCAGTCCGGTCGGTCAGCCGCTGCCGCCCGGAGGAAACGTCTTGGCCTCCCGAATGACGCAAGCTGCCAGGCCACCGTGCTGTACTCGTCCACCAGTGATAACACTTGTGCTGACGACGGCTTCATCAGAGTCGTAAGCAAGAAGGCCAAACGGAGACTGCGCAAAGGTGAGGACTCGTCGTCGTCGAGTACGTCCACGATCACTTCGGAGCGAGGATCATCGGCGCATACTGTCCTATTTGTGCCAGAGACGCCCACCGACAATATCAACCACATCAATAGGTAAGCCACGTCTGCGTTGCTGGAGGCTCGCGTCCCGGGAGCAATTAAAGATTTGAGGGTGAATCGTTTTAGGAATGTCGTCGCCATTGCTGTCATGGACCAGAACGCGCTTGAGAGTTTGAGCAACAATAGAACGCTCGGCGGCATCAGCGTTCGTTCCCATGTCCTTCTAGGGAGTGGCACTACGGCAGGCGTCATTTACGACGTCGACGTAGCCATCCGCGACTCTGATCTGCCCACTTTGATTCATCCAGCTACCGACGGTGTAGCCATACTGCAAGCTCAGCGCCTTGGGAGGACAAAGTGCACTAAGTTGACCTTCCAAGGGGACTGCAATCAAACGTACGTGAAGGTTGGACACTTTCGGCATGCAGTTAGGTCTTTAGTCTCGAAGCCTCTCCAGTGCCGGAAATGCATGAAGATAGGACACGTGAGTAGTGTGTGCAATTTCCCCATCGTGTGCCGACGTTGTACTCAGCCACACAGCGGCGATTCTTGCCGGGCAACAGTCCTTACGTGTGCCAATTGCCGCGGCCCTCATGACGCTGCCTCAAAAGATTGTCCAAGCCTGAAAAGGGAAAGGGCGATGCTCAAACAAATGACAAGAAACAATTTCACACACAGAGAAGCAGCCGCTAAGGTGCGACGATGTCGTCGCCCTCTTCAGAGACCTTCTAAAAGTGTCGCGAACATTGGAAAGGATCGTCCAAGAATTTCCGCAACTTGTCTTCCCCATCCGCGTACCATTTTAAGGATTGGGAGCAATATGACTGGCGAGGCACAGACGGTGTCGCAGACGGGCCTTGGCCATCCCTGCCGGAGCTACACACACCCGCAGTGGCCAAGAAGGTATTGCGTAATCAGAGTCCCGAGCCCATTGCTAATCAAGCACAAGTCACAACTCCGGTCCAAGACTGGGACCGCCAAATGACTTAGCCATCGTTCCCGAAGCACCCAGCACCCACCCCAGCACCGCACTCCCCGTGTGTTGAGCCTACTGCTGGTCGGGTAGTAGGTCAGAAACCGGACCAGGTCACAGACGAGCAAGTGATTGCAATGATAAAACCAATCGTGAATGCCATGCGTGTGCTCGTTTCCAGCATGCACATACCAGCTGCACAGAATGCACTGCAGATGCTGGATTTGTTGAATCCAGTGCTTGCAGCTGTCCAATAGCTGGCACAACGCATCCTCCAGCCTCATCCTTCCGAGAAGTAGTCCGATGCTTACGTAGTCATCAACATTACCGGCCTCATCGGCAAGCAGCCTTTCTTGACACTGAAACGTCTGCGCTGCCTTGTGATGGACGGCCCTTGATCTGTTCCGCTCAGGTCGCAGCACTCGGCAGCCCACAAGGTGTGCAGGCTACAGCTTCGGCGGCCTTTGACTTACAGTGCCTGTGTCATTGCCTGTCGTGATTGCTACGGACCGCATTTTTCTACTTCTTCTTATTCTTTTACGCCCCCCTCATCCCTCTCCTCCAGTGCAGGGTAGCCAACCGGAACATTTTACTGGTTAACCTCCCTGCCTTTCCTCTACCACTTTCTCTCTCTTCGAGCGGCGACGGCGCGCACTGTCAGACACGGAGCGCTCGCTTTAAAGCTTTGAGGAAGAAAACCAGAGCAGCATCATGTTTGGAAAATATCGAACTTCCAAATAGACAGTTTATTGTTCAGAAAAAAAAAACAGCCCGGGCGAAAAAGCACGACAGCAAGCGTAATACCAATGCTGCCAGCGATACAAAAACAAATCAACACGAGCTCCCTGAACAGTGCATGGGCGCTGCTATACCTTGTCCAAAATTATGCAGTTCATCTCAACTATTAAAATGAACACAATTTTTTTAACCATTTCAGGTTAAACTTTTTGCTTGATTGCTAGCATATAAGCATAATTTTTGATAGCGACAGTGACGCCACAGCACTTTGGTGTCAGATGATAAAATCTCTCGACGGCGATTTCGTTTGCCGTGTAGCAGCGGCGCAACTAGTTCGAGTTCGGTAGCAATTGGGTATCTCGAAGGCTTTCGACTCAAGAGCCTTTGAAAGCACCCTTCCGACAGGAGTTTTCTGGCAGTTTTCTTACGAAAGTTTATTTTAGCAGCGCTAATATACATTTGAACGTTAATGTAATCGAAGAGAGTTTAAGTGTAATTTCGCGATTTTCAAGTGCTCGTAATACAGCGACAGCATGGCATGGGAACAAGAAGCTTTCCCGTTGTAGTGGAACACTTGCAGAATCGTGACAGCGCAGTCCTTGTCAGACACTGTGCCTATATTTCTCAACAAGATTATTTGCCTCGACTAGAGGGGCCTATGTAAATAAGAGGTGCCGTTTGCTATCAAATATCGCAGAGAACACGTGACGATCGCACACGTTGCAACAGCGAAGAGAGTTGTGTGTCACAGTCTCTGTAAGGACAAGCCTTATTACGGCGTGCGTGTATGGTGATATAGTGTTTTGCTACTCACTTCAAGTGGGATTGGGCACATATGATCATTTCGTTTGATTTCCATTGCATGATTCTTTTTGCAGTTTGTTATTGACCCATGGCATCTCTGTGACTGGAATGAGACAGGCAGGTAATAAACATTAGATAGAATCGAATGAAAAGAATTATGCCACAGTTACCTTAAATTCATCACATGCCTTCCAATCACTGCTTGCATAATGAGAAAAGAAAGCACTGCTAATTGCATCGAGAAAATAGTGCGCGGTAATAAGGACCACCTCATATTTCTGACTTCTCACTTGTACACACGTTTGGAAATCTATATTTGTATTAAAGGTAGCACATGTTAAAGGAAATTTTTGAAAGTGACACGTAATTTTTATCGGTTAAAACTCATGAGAGTAATTGGCAAACTTTTCAAGCTTCGTTTCCGCACAAGCAGTATGGAAGTCACTGGTTCTTCGTTACCTGCCTTTGCTAATGCATAAAATTAGAGAATGCTGTGCTAGAAACTTCAACTTTGTTGCCCTCGTGTTTTAAATTCTCTCAGAAGCGCACGTCGACAGCCCACCGCTTCGCTTTTACTCCGGCCGTTTTCATACGCTATTCAGCGATTTCTTGTCTATCTTTTACTTCTTTCCTCTCTACAGAAACGAACGGCTGTATCACACGAGATAGCCGCCATCGACAAAAAAGCGCAAGTTTCTCGCCAAATTTAGAACAGACGCAAATTGTACCGGGGCAGTCCTTAGAAAGACTGCTATGCGACGCCGCCATATTGGATTTCTTGAGGCGTCTCCTATAGGTAGTGAAAATCGCCTATACTTTTGACAGCGATGATAAGAACATCCATCTTGCAGCTCAATCTGCTACTTCATCTCTTGAGTGAACAGTTAGCACTGTCGTATGCCTTTCCGCAGAAAATGGTTGCCCATGCTCGACTCCAAGCTTTCCAACGACGGCTGTCATGCTCCATAGGGATCGTAGAACCTGTCTTGGCACCCAGACTCTGTCATAATTATTCAGATTTTCGCACAACGCTCTTATCAATGCATTGGGAATTAAACAGCCTCACAGGTTTTCGTGAAAAGCGTTGTTGCATTCCAGATTGAACAAACGTCGCCACTTTTCGCGGCCTTGAATTAGCGATTGCGATGGTACTAAACACCGACGCACAGCCCACGGCATGACGCCGTGGATATCTTGATAAGGCTATAGAGGAGTGCAAAGATAGTAACAATAATAAATTTATTTTCCATTATAGTGATCGGCGAGGTAGGGAGAAAAACCCGGGTTATGGGCTTGACGAGGATCTCACCTCCCGAGAACGAAAAAAAAAAACCCTAAGTTGAAAAGCACTCGATCACACATCATAATAAGGGGAGGGGAGAGCATCCTGTGGGGAATACATTTTAATTAAAGTACCCGTTGTGCAACCATCAAAATAAGAAAAAATCAGCGGGTTAGCCCCATGTATTGTTCTTTCTCGCCATGTCTATCTTTATTTCTTATATGATTCGTACATTAGATGGTCCACACCTCAAATCCCTGGTACCTCCTGCATTCAAGCAGTGCGTTTTCTGGGTAATGAAACCAACATAAAATACAATGCGAAGGCAACCTCATTTCTCTACAGAGTATACTCTACCCTAATTCTGAATAAAAGGAAACTGTCAGAGAAGTAAACTCACCTGCCTTGCTTGGTAGTTATGATGTCACGTGTGGTTGTCCTGCACAAAAGAGAGCACAGAATATGAATATTGGTTCTATATATTTAAAGGACGAAATTTTGTGTGGAAAAATATTCTCATTATTTTAAGGGAAAGGTTTGCCTCTTTTAACATTAAAATGTAATGTCTGCGCATTTCCACCACTAGGAAGCATTTGCACACATACACACGGACACACATACACGCGCACAGATGTGTATTACATATGCAATACCAAGATTATTCAAGGCAACTGATTATAACAGTTCAGGCGGTCACGTTGAGAAAACTAATGAATTAATTTAACGTTTCGGTTTGAAAAAGGCTAGTCTGTGACAAAAACGTTGAGTACACACGTCTAAGTTTTTCAGTGCGACATCCTGATCCCACTGAGACACTACATCGGCGCCCTACTTGGCATGTGGGAACGGATATATCACGCAAGGGAAGAAAAAATAGGAACTCACTAGGAAATATGAAGGAAACTAGCAATCACTATAATTAAGGAGAACATAAGGAAAATTTGGTACTTATGATTTTGATAAAAAAAAACGACAACGAAATCATTTTCTTTTACACAAAACGTAACTGAATAATGCAACCAACCAACCTATGTACCAACCAACCAACAAATCAACTGATAGACCGAATAACAGACAGACAGACAGACAGACAGACAGACAGACAGACAGACAGACAGACAGACAGACAGACAGACAGACAGACAGACAGACAGACAGACAGACAGACAGACAGACAGACAGACAGACAGACAGACAGACAGACAGACAGACAGACAGACAGACAGACAGACAGACAGACAGACAGACAGACAGACAGACAGACAGACAGACAGACAGACAGACAGACAGACAGACAGACAGACAGACAGACAGACAGACAGACAGACAGACAGACAGACAGACAGACAGACAGACAGACAGACAGACAGACAGACAGACAGACCGACCGACCGACCAAACATCTAGACAGCTAACCAACAAGCCAGCCCACCGTAGCCAACAAGCCAGCCAACCAGTCAGCGAACCGGTCAACCAAGCAGCCAACACACCAGGCAGCCAGCCAGCAAACCTAGCAACAAAACAAGCAACCAAGCTACCAACCAAGGAGCCAAACTGCCAGGGAGCCAGCCCCCAAAGCAAGCAACTAGGCAAGCAAACAACCAACCAGCCAACCAAGCAACTAGCCTGCTAATCAACCAAACAACCTGCCACCCAACCAACCAGCCAACAAGGCAACCAGGCTCCCGACCAACGAACCAGCCAATATACTGGCCAACCATGCAGCCATTCCGACAGGCTGCCAGCAAAGCAAGCAACCAACCAACCAACCAAGCAGCCAGCCAGCCAAGCAGCCATCCAACCAATTGATCAATCAGTCAACCAACCAGCCAACCCCAATACAACAAACCAACCAACTGTCCAACCAACCAACCAACCAACCAACCAACCAACCAACCAACCAACCAACCAACCAACCAACCAACCAACCAACCAACCAACCAACCAACCAACCAACCAACCAACCAACCAACCAACCAACCAACCAACCAAAAGGCCAACCAGACATACCACGGGAGCCAGCCAAAGAAGCAAGCAAGCAACCAACCGACACACCAACCAACCAACCAACCAACCAACCAACCAACCAACCAACCAACCAACCAACCAACCAACCAACCAACCAACCAACCAACCAACCAACCAACCAACCAACCAACCAACCAACCAACCAACCAACCAACCAACCAACCAACCTACCTGTAGCACCCTCTCTTGGGCGGCGCCGACAACCCGGCTAGCGCGCGCCACCCTGCGAAGAGAATAAAGACGGCACCTGGTCGTGGCTCGTGCAGCCACGGCTGGCAGTTCTGTTCTGGTGTCGGCTCGTATCAGTGGTCTCGTTTCCTTCGCTCCTGAGGCGTTAAGCCTACATTGGTGACCAAGGACGAGCAATGACCGATCCCGCAACATCCACGCAGCAGGATTCCCGTCCGCAGGACGTCTCGTCGCTGCAGGTTTGCCTTCCACCTTTCTGGCCCCAGAACCCGCAAGTTTGGTTCCACCAGATTGAGGCGCAATTTTGCCTAGCCCGCATCACATCGGAGACGACGCGCTACTAACATGTTGCCTCAAGCCTGCCTCCTGACGTTGCCGGTGAGCTCTCCGACGTTCTCTCCGGCCCCATGGGTGCCACACCATATCAGCACCTGAAACCCAAGGTGCTGAGGAGATTTATGCCGTCGGACCGCACCCACCTCCAGCAGCTCCTTACCGGGGAAGACCTTATCGACCGGCGCCCCTCCCAGCTTCTGCGCCGCATGCAACAGCTTCTCGGGGAGCGCGACATCCCCAACCACTCAGCGTTGCTTCGGGAGCTTTTCCTCCAACGCCTTCCCCAGCCCATCCGCCTCGTCCTTGCGGCGGCCGGTGACGTCACCCTCGACCGCCTGGCTGAGCTCGCAGATAACGTTCATGAGGCCACCTTCCCGTCCGTCACTGCTGTTTTGCCGCCAAGAGACCCAGCGATTTCGCGCCTTGAGGCCCGTCTCGAGGAGCTTGCCGCCTCAGTCGCCGCACTCCGGAGCCAACCTCTGGAGACCCGTCCGTCTCGTCTTCATCATCGCGCTCACGTAAAGCTTGGAGTCCCAGCCATACATCTCTCTGCTGGTACCACAGGCGTTTTTGCCACCGGGCCACGAAGTGAACACCGCCCTGTTCGTGGCCGGGAAACGCCCGCCAGGATCCCTAACGGCGGCGTGTGGTTCCCCCAGTCATTCGAGCCGCCTGTTCATGGTTTCTTATCGACACGGGCGCGGAAATCAGCGTGGTTCCACCGACTAAGGCAGATCGTTCCAAGCCATCAGGACTGTCGCTCCGTGCTGCCAACACCTCGTCTATACCCACGTATGGCCTGCGATCTCTCACCCTCGACTTCGGCCTACGCCGCACTTTTGGATGGGTCTTCGTCATGGCAGACGTGGTTGATTGGTTTGTAGACTTAACGCCTACAAACCAACCAACCAACCAACCAACCAACCAACCAATCAACCAGCCAGCGAACCAATTGACCAACCAACCAACCAACCAACCGACGAACCAACCAACCAACCACCCAAATAGCCAGCCTATCAGCCTGCCAGCCAACCAAGCAGCCTTCCCGCCAGGTAGCTAGCCAGCCAAGCAAGCAACCGATCAGCCAGCCACCAAGTCAACCAACCAAATAGCTAGCCATCCAAGCAGCCAACATGCTAGGCAGGCAAACAGCAACTACACTAGCAATCAAGCAAGCAACCAACCAGCCAGCCAGCAAGTCAGCCAACCAACCAAGCAGTCATCCCGCCAGGCAGCCATCCAACAAAGCAAGCAACTAAGCAAGCAGCCAATCAGCCAGCCAGCAAGCCAACCAACCAACCAGCTGGCCAACCAAGCGGCCAACCTGTCAGTCAGGAAGCCAGCAAAGCAAGCAACCAACCAACCAAGCAACCAGCCAACCAACCATCCAACTGGCTAACCACGCAGCTTACCCGCAAGGCAGCCAGCACAACAAGCAACTAAGCAAGCAACAAACCAACCAGAAAGCCAGTTAACCAACCAGCCAACCAGTCAACCAACTAGCCAACCAACCAACCAATCAATCAAGCAACCAATTATGCTATCAACCAAAGAACCAGCCAGTCAGTCAGCCAACCAACCAACCAACCAACCAACCAACCAACCAACCAACCAACCAACAAACCAACCAACCAACCAACAAACCAACCAACCAACCAACCAACCAACCAACCAACCAACCAACCAACCAACCAACCAACCAACCAACCAACCAACCAACCAACCAACCAACCAACCAACCAACCAGGCAGCCAACCTGCCAGGCAGTCAACTAGCAAAGCAAACAACTAAGCAAGCAACCAACCAACCTATTAAGCAACCACAATACAACAAACCAACCATCAACTCAACCAACCAACCAGCCAGCAAACCAGCCAGCCAGCCAGCCAATCAACCAATAGGCCAACTCAACACATCTAGCAGCCAGCCAGGCAAGCAAGTAACCAACCAAGCAACCAGCCAGTCAACCAACCCACCAGCCAATCAAATAGCCAGCCTACCAACCTGCCAGCCAACAAGCACCCAACAAACCGGGTAGCCAGCCAGCAAAGTTAGCAACCAATCAGCCTGCCTATCAACCAAACAACCAAACAACCAACCAGCCATCCAACCAACCAATCAACCAAACGGCCAATCATGCAGTCAACTCGCAAGGCAGCCAGTAAAGCAAGCAACTAAGTCAGCAACCAACCAGCCAGCCAACTAGTAAACTAACCAACTAACCAACAAACCAACCAACCAACCAGCAAGCCAACCAGACAGCCAACCAGTCAGCCAACCAACTGGCCAACCCAACCCACCAGACAGCCAGCCAGAAAAGCAAGCAACTAAGCAGCCAACCAAACAGCAAGCCAACGAATGAATCAACCAACCAGCCAGCCAGCCAGCCAACCAACGAACCAACCGGCCAAACAAGCAATCAAGCCGCCAGGCTGCCAGCCAGCAAAGCAAGCAAATTAGCAACCAACCAATCAACGAAGCAGCGAACCCGCAAGGTAGGCAGCCAGCAAGGCAAGCAACTAGGCAAGCAACCTAGCGACCAACAATGCAACCTAGCAACCAACCAATCAATCAAGGAGCGGATCTGCAAGGCAGGCAGCCAGCAAAGCAAGCAACTAGGCAAGTAAGCTAGCAACCAAGGAAACAACCAGCTAGCAGCCAACCAGCTAACATTGCAGCATACCCTCAAGGGAGCGAGCAAAACAAAAAAACTAAGCAAGCAAGCAACCAGCCAGCCAGTAAACCGGTCAGCATACTAGCCAACCAACCAACCAATCCATCAACCAACCAGCCTGCCACCCAACAAACCAACTTGCCATCCCAACCCACCAGGCAGCCATAGACAAGCAAGCATCTAAGCAGCCAACCAAACAAGTAACCAGCGAACCAACCAGCAAGCCAACGAATCGACCAACGATCCAGCCAGTCAGCCAACCAACCAACCAACCAACAGGCCAGCCAACCAGTCAGCTTGCCAGCCAACAAAGCAAGCAACCAATCAACATCCAAGCAGCCAACCTGCAAGGCAACCAGCCAGCAAAGGAAGCAAAACAACCAGCCAGCCAACCAACCAACAAGCCAGTCTTCGAAGCAACTACCCAATGAATCAACCAAACAATACAGCAGCTAACCAGCCAGCTAGCCAGCCAGCCAACCGACAGGCCAACCAAGCAGCAACCCGCTAGGCAGCCAGCTAGGTAAGCAAGCAAGTAAGCAAGCAAGCAAACAATCAAGCAACCCCAATACAACAAACCAACCAACTATCTAACCAACCAACCAAGCAACCAACCAACCAACCAACCAACCAACCAACCAACCAACCAACCAACCAACCAACCAACCAACCAACCAACCAACCAACCAACCAACCAACCAACCAACCAACCAACCAACCAACCAACCAACCAACCAACCAACCAACCAACCAACCAACCAACCAACCAACCAACCAACCAACCAACCAACCAACCAACCAACCAACCAACCAGCCAGCCAGCCAGCCAGCCAGCCAGCCAACCAGCCATCCAGCAAACCAACCAACAGACCAACCCAACCCACCAGGCAGACAGCCAGAAAAGCAAGCAACTAAGCAATCAACAAAGCAACCAGCCACCAACCCACCAACCAGGCAATAAAATAGCGAGCCTGCCAACCTACCAACCACGCAGCCAATTCGGAAGGCAGCCCGAAAACAAACAAATAAACAATCAAGGAAGCAACCAATCAGCCAGCTTGTTAACCAACCAGCCAATAAATAAACCAGCTAGCCAGCCAACCAACCAACTGGCCAACCTAACCCACCATGCAGCCAGCCAGAAAAGAAAGCAAGCAACCAACCAACCAAGCAACCAACCAACTAACCAACCGACCAGCCAATCAACCAACCAGCAAGCCAACGAATCAATCAGCCAACCAGCCAGCCAGAGAATCAACCAACCTACCAACAGGCCCACCAGCAGCCAACCCGCGATCCAGCCAGCCAGCAAAACAATAAACCAAGCAACCAGCCAATCAACCAAGCATACATCCCCTAAGGCAGGCAGGCAGGCAGCCAGCCAGCCAGCCAGCCAGCCAGCCAACCAACCAATCAACTAATCAGCAGCAAAAGCAAGGAGCGAACCTGCTAGGCAACCAGCTCGCAAAGCAAGAAACTTAGCACCCAACCAATCATCCAGCCAACCAACCACCCAGCCAACCCACCAACTAACAAACCAACCAACCAAACAAGCAGCCAAACCGGCAGATAGCCAGCAAGCCATCAAGCAACTAAGCAACGAACCAACCAAGCAACCAACCAACTCGGCAATGAACCAACCAAGCAGCCAACCCGGAAAGCCAGCCAGCAAAGCAAGCAACTGAGCAAGAAACTACCAAGAAACCAGCCAAGCAACCACCCAATCATCCAACAAAACAACCAGCCAAATAACCAACCAATCAA